>NW_020438898.1:585523-592609 GCF_000699045.2 Agrilus planipennis
ACAATGAAGAAGTAATCGAAGCTGTAAATGGTTATTTTGAGGAGCTTGACGAATCAGTCTATAGAGATGGCATTAATAGACTGGAACACCGCTATGAGAAATGTATCAGCCTTGGAGGAGATTATGTTGAGAAATAAAAAAAAAAAAATTTTTAAAAACCTTGTTTTTCTTGGTCAGGCCGGAAACTTATCAATCCACCCTCGTATTTGGCAAAAATCAATGAAAAATGATTGAGGACTTCTGGGGGGAATGTAGTGTGGAATTTCCACGTGTCCTGGGGTTATAGAGCCTGCTGCCTCGCGAACTAGGGGATGATCAGGTGAATGACCGAGAGCAACCCAGACCGACGGTGGCAGTAACGTCGGCGAGACGCCGACGCCGACGCCACCGACGCCGATCGCGATGACGGCAACGTTGAGGGTGGTGGTAGTGAAAATCGATCCTTTCGGTCGTTCCTGCTGCACCCGGCTTGCGCAATGCGCATCCCTACAGTTGACGGTAGGTACATACAACCCGGTCACAGCTCCACTACCCCCAACAACACGGAACAACGAAACACACATACATACATATAACTATTATGTATCCGAGAACAGGTACGGATCTAACAATTTCCAAGGTTGTTTCCGGGTTCACATTACGTCGTCGACCTTCCCGAGAAAAATGGAAACTAGCAGGCCTCCGGTTCTTAACCCTTGGCCTATTCCCAAACAAAAAATTTTTATCGTTCGTACGTACATGAATAAGAAACACCCTCCTTGCTCTTCTTTTTTTTTTTTATTTTTCATCCCCCAAGTAATTTCATAAGTCCACGAATGACAACGTTAAAAAGTAATGATGGGCTTTAAAAATTATGCAAACAGGGAATAAAAGAACCAAGATCGATTGTAAAGTCTTAAATTTAAATAGAAAATGGTCGTGAAATATAAGAAATATCGACGAAACACATTAATCCTTTATACTTATTGTTACAATTGTAAAATAACAATGTTAGGAAATTATCAACAAAATAATGTCTTAGCTTCTTCCTAAGAAATTTTGACTTTTAAGTCTACAATGAATAATATCTTGTGACAGCAAATTCAAAAGAACACAGTTTCTGTCTCAGGACAATAATACAATACAGACATTACGTTTCCTTTTTGAATAAAGACGTAACTGTCAAAACAAATTTGTAAAGATTTTAAATAAATTTTGTAAAATTAAGCTCTAAGTGGTTTCTCCATTCAGTAACAAAGCTTTTTGTGTAAGTATAATGTAAATTTCAGCCAATATACTTTGATTTTCTATTCTTTCAGCATCGAAATACAAATTCATTTATAATCATTTATTTGATTTAAAATTTTCCTTAATTTGTTGTTCTATCAGATAGCTACGTAATTCAAAGAAATAAAATAAAAATTAGTTTCTCTGCCTAGTTTTTCCTCGGTGCATCGGGAAATGCTCTCGTAGGTACTTTCCCGCCTTATATTCACAAACAGATCAATACCTACACAGAGAGCTAAGAGAGAGCACCTTGAAAGTTTCCAATTTTCCTGTTACCTCGCGTAAATGTATACGTGTAGATATGCGCTGCAGTCGCGTACAGGCACGGCTTTAACTTAATTTTCATACCATTTCCCGATATCGCCGCAATACAGGATGAACGCATAAACATGTTTGATTCATTTCCTCTAAGGTATTTCATAAACAATGCACAATAAGTCTGTACAATTCATTTCTAAGAGAAATGTAAGAAATTAAAACATTTACTGTACTATTACATTAATAATTTTGTCAACTATTTCCGAAATCAATATTAATTTGAATAAACTGAAACAAATGGAAAGTTTCGCTAAATGATTAATGGAAGTTTCCGTCTCTTCAAGACGGAATTTTTTAGATTTTAATGTTCCTACCTTATCATGTTTTCATTAATTGCCAAATTTGGCAAAGCAAATAACATTGGATTATCAACAAATTTTTTGGATCATTCTTCTTTCACGAAGAAGAAAAATGTCGATAATACAAATATTTATTTAGTTTTATGCAATAAGTGAAGAGTGAAGACAAAACAAAAAAAATCTTAAATTAATCAATGTAACCAGGATCTCGAGGGCGCAAAGGTTACAGTATTTTTAGTATTTAGGATTAGGATAACAAATGTAATTGTTATGAACAATAAACAATTTAAAAAGGTAGCCTGGATATAGATTGATGAACAAGGGTTGGGGAAAAATTCTTTAATTTGTTCAATTCACAATCTTGAATGTATTTCAAATAAATCTACCCCTGTTGTTTGTTTGTATGTTGTCTTTGATAACATTTTAGTTTGAATTTGGGTAATTTAATAAACAAGACAACGATCCATCTTGATAAAATGGGCCGTGACTGTTTGGTTGTAACGGTTAAACACGCCACTCAAGCCGTGGTAAGTATATCTGCGATAAACGTAATCAGGCTGAGGGTTGCTATAATTCGGTTGAAGGAAATTTCGGCCAACTTCCGGGTTCAATTGCCGCTCCACTTTCTCCTTTCGGGAATCTAAAGTGACGAGGTGGAAGCATCAAACACCCCGGTCAATCCCGGAAACTAATGTTATGTGTACAACAGATTTTGTTCGGGAGGTAAAGCACCTTCTGTGTTAAAAAGTTACTGTAAATTATCCCGAAACGCTAGGGAGTCAGGCAGGGCAAAAGATTAGTATGCTTAGATTTGCAGATGATATATAGCAGTATTAGCATCTAGCAAGGAGTTAGCGATAACTTTAAATAAAATGGAAGCGGTAATGACAAAATAGTATTGTATGAAAATAAATAAAAGTAAAACTAAAATACTGGTACGCAAGGGATGAAAAAGTAGGGAAAGAGCGAATATAAAGATAGGAGACGAAAAATTAGAAGAAGTGGCTGATTTTAGGTATTTAGGAAGTCAGATAAGTCAGCAGAGGATAGCGCAGGGTCGTTTCGCTTTCAATAAAAAGAAGTCAAAACGGTTAATTTAGAAATTCGAAAAAGGTTGTTAAAGGTGTATGTTTGTAGCGCGGCGCTGTACGGGTGCGGAACATGGACGGTGGCGCTGCGGAAAAGAAGAGGTTAGAAGCGTTCAAAATGTAGTGTTACAGTCGAATAATGAGGATTCCGTGGATAGAGAAGGTTAGAAATGAAGAGGTATTAAAAAAAATAGGAGAACGGAGGACTCTGTGTAAGTCGATAAGAAATAGGCGAGATAGATTACTAGGACACCTTCTCAGCCATGAAGGTCTAGCCAGAGACATATTAAAGGCAGAAAGGGAAGTTAGAAGGGGTAAAGGTAGACCTAGGTTAGATTACTGTTTGCAAATAGTTAAGGATATGGGTTGTTCTAATTTTAGGGAAATGCGAAGATTATCTCAAGATAGTTCAGAGGAAGTGGAAGTGCGTGTCCAACCAGTCTTAGGACTGACGACCTTATGATGATGATGACGCTAAATTAAATTATTTTAATTGTAAACATTGGTGTTTTAGTAATTTTTAAAAGTTGAAAGATCTTGAAGTTGTATGGTTAGAAATGTGAATTTCTTCTTTAGGTAATAAAGAAGAAAAAGAAGTGAGAGATATGTTCCTTGAAATTTAATTATTTAAAATTCAAAGATGGTAAGAACGTAAGTTGTGAATTTGAACACGAAATGCTGGACACGTTTCATCTTTCCGATAGCAGGACTCCAAATCGTTTGGCATTGTAACAAAAAGTGCTTTTCGGATATTAAACTCAAAGGAGACTTGGGAAAACTCGTATAGGTTACCACTTAACGTAATTGTTTTCCAGAAAAATTCTCAGAATACAAAATCACATAGGAACAAATAAAGAGGATGCCAAGAATTAAAAAAAAAGAAATAAGGAATCGTTATTTAGTATACTTCAAGCTAGATACGTGTAAATTCTAAATTTTTCTCTATTAATTTTCATTTATCTATGTTTTTCTATTAAAATATTTTGATGAGTATAAACCTCTTATAAAAAGGTACAGTAAGTACGAGCACATTTATTCTGTGGCTTCAAAAGCACATGACAATTTATTCACCCTTTTTCATGTCCTCGCATGAATTATGTGGGGTTCTCGGAAATTAGTAACCCCAATGGATAAAAAGCGGATATTCGATACACACAAGCAAACATTCATACATTCGTGGATGTAAGGATCAAATGGCTTACGAATTAGTCGAAAAAATAATAAATTTACAAAATGGAAAAAACAAAATTTAAAATACTTTCACTAAAAAAGAAAAGCAACAGCAAACCAAAGAACTTATTACTTATCATTATGGTAATATGTACCTATACGTAATACATTTTAGAAAAAACTGCCACAAAATTCAGAAAACCATAATGAAGGACCAAAGGAAAAAGAAAAGTTCACTATTTTCTTTAACAGTTACTTTGAATGAACAATTTTATCGGTTTAGAGTTAATTTATTTTTTGTTCATTGCATAAACAAGGCTGGGTCAATTAATAACAATGACCACGATAAGAAGTGTTGTAATGTTAATAACAAGTGATCAGGTCACCAAAAAGTTGGTCCCAGACATTTTATGTACATTACAATTCTGTGTGAAAAGGAATATTGCTATTTGCAGATTTATATTCAAACGACTCACAAAGGTACCCACAAGTCAAAATCAATATTACTTTATGTTCCTGAAGGTAAAGCAATTCCTGATTTATTGTCTATCCATTTTGTGTATTGACTATTGATAAAACAAAAGCATGCCTTTTACCATTATTGCCAACATTTTTACTTAAATAACGGTTCAAAAACTAAAAATAAATATTAGCATTCTAAGTTCAAAATTGAACTACTTCTTTAGCGTTTAATACAAAAGGATTGCCTTTAAATAAGCAGGGGTAGATTGTGAATTTGGGATGTCCTGAACTAATACCACTTAGGGGCTTATCTAACTGCTCAATCAATTGCCATTTTGTCAAAAAAACTGTTGTCTCTAATGATATAGGTATACGGAATACGAGAATACTGACCACAAGGACAGAAGTGCCAAAAAAAAAATCAAATTGCGTCGGGCGATAAGCGGCGAGAAGTCCCCGTATAATATGCAACAAAACGAGTGACGGGGAATTCCCCGTTCCGTTCGATGGACGCAAGATTGCCAACTTTATGATCGGATTTTTTTTTATTATAGATATTTTTTTCTTCACAATATCGTCTATTATTTTCATTGAAGGCCGGGGGCCTTTTGTATCTACGAGGCCCTAGGATGAAACCCAATAAGCCCTTACGTATCCTTAGTATCTACTCAAAAAATCCATAATAATCTTTTATAAATGATTTTATTGCAAACACCTACAGTAGGTCGATTGAGAGATTACGTTTACGATATCGAATACTCTGTATGAATACGAACCAATACAAAAAGTAATGGAAATAGTACGTTTCATAAAAATATCATTACGTTATGTTACTATTTAGCAAACAACGCTATTTTCGTCATATCTGGTATCAGTAAATCACTTTGCTATCACAAACACATTACTTTTGAGTGGCTCAATTGTGAAACAATAAAAAATAAATTATAAACTAAACCATTTACAGATTCTAATTACATTATCACATTCAAAATGGTAGGCTGCGAATATGATTTTTCCAAAGTAAAAAGCATACATTTAGTGTGCACTATTATTATAAGGATCTAAAGATGTAGAAAGTTCTTTTATTGAAAAATACACAAAATAAGTTAACAAACACTTATGTGATTAGGCACACATTATCTCTCATTAATAATATTTTTAAAATTTACGTAAATAAAACGCATGTAAACCAGCCTTTAGATATATAAATTCTGTNAGATCCACGGCAATTTTTATGAAAATGTTTGTTTGTTTCACTATGCATTATCCCAAAATAAAGAATAAGAAAACGAACGTTTTCCAGTAATTCTATAACAATATAAACAAATGCTTCCAAGCAAAATTTATAATATTTTGCTAGTTATTTCACTGACAATTAATTGATTATTTCTTACAATCGATAATCGATTGTTGAATATAATCTACGTCTTGATATATTGCACTTAATTATTACAAGATGAGAAATTTGCATATGGAGGGTTTCCCAGTCAAAATGTAAAAAAGATTGATCCGAATGAGAGCCTGATTCTGGAGTTTCGCAAATAATACAAATAATAATACAGCGAATATGCGGCGGTCGAGGCCGTTTGAGGTGATCGTTCTTGATTTTCCTGAAGCGAATGCGAGCGTCGCGACGCGAACCGCCGCGATTTGAGGGAGCAGTGTGCAGAGCTGTTCCCGCCCGTTCTAGTCCGGTCAAAGACCTGGAACAGGGAACGGGACCAACAGAATCCAGTTTCCCGACAGAAAAGCGTCAAACTCTCGCGCTCCGGTTTTTCCCAAGCCGAATGACCAAACACACCCAAATACAGGGACGTATTTAGACGATTTCAATCTTTTTTTATTGTATTGCAATACGAGTACATACGAATAGAATTAGTTTTCACAATACGTAAAGTTGTTATATTTAAAACTGCAAGATTTTTACTTTTTTAGGTATTTAGTGAAAAAAATATTGAGAAATACTTTATAGATTACTTATTTACGTATATTTTACTCCCTTTTGTTTGAAAAAGTATTTTTCTGAAAATATTCATTCGCTTGTGTAAATGCGCCGTCAAATTTTCAGAAATTTTCTGGTTCGCTTTTAGAAAAGAACGAAAGATAAAAGACGATACGATCCTGTAAGGCAAACGAATTTTATTCTTCGTTTGCGTTCTAGAAAAAAGATCAAGAACCCCGGGCGATCGTTTCTTTTGACACTGATTCCTTCGATCATTTTATATCTGCTTTTTACTACTGCTTTGTTATACTATAAATGATCATTTCCACGACCGACGCTCGGTGGATACAATAAGCACAAAAATGCGAAGAAAATTTACGATTACTTTTTTATTTTATTCGAGTCATTCTTAAATTCGATTTCATGCACGAGGTGGTGACCCAAAAGAAAATTAATATTATTGCCAAAATCAATTCAATTTTTATTTGGGAAAAATACTTCTGCCTTCTTTAGGAATTAAACTGGAAAGCATAAGTTAAAT
>NW_020438898.1:593219-605253 GCF_000699045.2 Agrilus planipennis
TGAAGCGAATGCGAGCGTCGCGACGCGAACCGCCGCGATTTGAGGGAGCAGTGTGCAGAGCTGTTCCCGCCCGTTCTAGTCCGGTCAAAGACCTGGAACAGGGAACGGGACCAACAGAATCCAGTTTCCCGACAGAAAAGCGTCAAACTCTCGCGCTCCGGTTTTTCCCAAGCCGAATGACCAAACACACCCAAATACAGGGACGTATTTAGACGATTTCAATCTTTTTTTATTGTATTGCAATACGAGTACATACGAATAGAATTAGTTTTCACAATACGTAAAGTTGTTATATTTAAAACTGCAAGATTTTTACTTTTTTAGGTATTTAGTGAAAAAAATATTGAGAAATACTTTATAGATTACTTATTTACGTATATTTTACTCCCTTTTGTTTGAAAAAGTATTTTTCTGAAAATATTCATTCGCTTGTGTAAATGCGCCGTCAAATTTTCAGAAATTTTCTGGTTCGCTTTTAGAAAAGAACGAAAGATAAAAGACGATACGATCCTGTAAGGCAAACGAATTTTATTCTTCGTTTGCGTTCTAGAAAAAAGATCAAGAACCCCGGGCGATCGTTTCTTTTGACACTGATTCCTTCGATCATTTTATATCTGCTTTTTACTACTGCTTTGTTATACTATAAATGATCATTTCCACGACCGACGCTCGGTGGATACAATAAGCACAAAAATGCGAAGAAAATTTACGATTACTTTTTTATTTTATTCGAGTCATTCTTAAATTCGATTTCATGCACGAGGTGGTGACCCAAAAGAAAATTAATATTATTGCCAAAATCAATTCAATTTTTATTTGGGAAAAATACTTCTGCCTTCTTTAGGAATTAAACTGGAAAGCATAAGTTAAATTTTTATATAATTATTATTATAATAAACAAATATTATAAGGACTCTAATGTTGTACTAATTAACTAATTCTCTACCATGCACTCGCACCAGACCGTTAGAAGAACGATTATCTTCGACGATAAAGTAAATCTTTCGACTGTACTGTTTTAATTGGGCAAATAAAGCGGTTGCTGGTCTAATTTATTTTTCTCTTTGATACGCACGTAAGAATCGCACAAAAGGGGTTGGATGGAGAGACATGACGAGACAGAGAATGGTTGCAGGTTGTGGTTGAACATGTCCCCGTGTATTTCTACGTTATAGGGGATTAGTAAAACAACCTAGACAGCGCGGCGTGATGTTGTACTTCCCTGGGGTTTCCCAGAGCTGAGCTTCAATTTTATCGGTTGGCGGGCTTGCTATGTAAGGGACGCAATAGTGCGCCGTGGCTAGAATGAAGGGTGGAGATGACGTAAGGGTAAATTCCACCGCTAAACACTTCCGCATATTTTATCCTACAATCTACATTCATTGGAAATTACAACTGCATTTCCTAATAATGAAATGCAAATTATGATCAATATCCTAACTAATATAAATACGAACATCTTTGACATGTATCTAGGACATCAACACGAACAAAGTATTTTGGTATATAATTTTGGTATGTAATTGGTATCTGAATGAGATATAATTTTAGTAGTTATATGAATTGTAAAAAACTGTTTTCTTTCAAAAAGACATTATATACTAAGTTACAATGTAATTTTATGCTTTGGTGGCGATCAGTAGGTAGTTATTGTATTACTAATGATCTTTTAGGCTACATTAATTAGCTATCAATGAGCTAGTAAATTGAAAAGTCAACGCAAAATAAAACCAACAAGACTTAAATCAGAAAAATCAAAGACATGAATGTTTTTTTTTTTTATTACAAAAGTATTCTCAATGAAGTGAAATCTAAATCGACCTTTCAAGATTACTGTAAAAACTTTCTGTTATAACATCGAGTATCAACAGAGTAATAATAGCTGTAGACAACAGGAAATAATTGATTGATGTATTGAAACAATTTCGGAAACCCCGGAAGTAGATATTAATTCTTCGTTTCCATCATTGTGTGAAAAGACCCCCGTCTCATAGTCGTGAAGATTATTTGGCAAAAATCAATGAAAAATGATTAAGGACTTTCGGGGGGAATGTAGTGTGGAATTTCCACGTGTCCTGGGGTTATAGAGCCTGCTGCCTCGCGAACTAGGGGATGATCAGGTGAATGACCGAGAGCAACCCAGACCGACGGTGGCAGTAACGTCGGCGAGACGCCGACGCCGACGCCACCGACGCCGATCGCGATGACGGCAACGTTGAGGGTGGTGGTAGTGAAAATCGATCCTTTCGGTCGTTCCTGCTGCACCCGGCTTGCGCAATGCGCATCCCTACAGTTGACGGTAGGTACATACAACCCGGTCACAGCTCCACTACCCCCAACAACACGGAACAACGAAACACACATACATACATATAACTATTATGTATCCGAGAACAGGTACGGATCTAACAATTTCCAAGGTTGTTTCCGGGTTCACATTACGTCGTCGACCTTCCCGAGAAAAATGGAAACTAGCAGGCCTCCGGTTCTTAACCCTTGGCCCATTCCCAAACAAAAATTTTTTATCGTTCGTAGGTACATGAATAAGTAACGCCCTCCTTGTTCTTCTTTTTTTTTCTTTTTTTCATCCCCCAAGTAATTTCATAAGTCCACGAATGACAACGTTAAAAAGTAATGATGGGCTTTAAAAATTATGCAAACAGGGAATAAAAGAACCAAGATCGATTGTAAAGTCTTAAATTTAAATAGAAAATGGTCGTGAAATATAAGAAATATCGACGAAACACATTAATCCTTTATACTTATTGTTACAATTGTAAAATAACAATGTTAGGAAATTATCAACAAAATAATGTCTTAGCTTCTTCCTAAGAAATTTTGACTTTTAAGTCTACAATGAATAATATCTTGTGACAGCAAATTCAAAAGAACACAGTTTCTGTCTCAGGACAATAATACAATACAGACATTACGTTTCCTTTTTGAATAAAGACGTAACTGTCAAAACAAATTTGTAAAGATTTTAAATAAATTTTGTAAAATTAAGCTCTAAGTGGTTTCTCCATTCAGTAACAAAGCTTTTTGTGTAAGTATAATGTAAATTTCAGCCAATATACTTTGATTTTCTATTCTTTCAGCATCGAAATACAAATTCATTTATAATCATTTATTTGATTTAAAATTTTCCTTAATTTGTTGTTCTATCAGATAGCTACGTAATTCAAAGAAATAAAATAAAAATTAGTTTCTCTGCCTAGTTTTTCCTCGGTGCATCGGGAAATGCTCTCGTAGGTACTTTCCCGCCTTATATTCACAAACAGATCAATACCTACACAGAGAGCTAAGAGAGAGCACCTTGAAAGTTTCCAATTTTCCTGTTACCTCGCGTAAATGTATACGTGTAGATATGCGCTGCAGTCGCGTACAGGCACGGCTTTAACTTAATTTTCATACCATTTCCCGATATCGCCGCAATACAGGATGAACGCATAAACATGTTTGATTCATTTCCTCTAAGGTATTTCATAAACAATGCACAATAAGTCTGTACAATTCATTTCTAAGAGAAATGTAAGAAATTAAAACATTTACTGTACTATTACATTAATAATTTTGTCAACTATTTCCGAAATCAATATTAATTTGAATAAACTGAAACAAATGGAAAGTTTCGCTAAATGATTAATGGAAGTTTCCGTCTCTTCAAGACGGAATTTTTTAGATTTTAATGTTCCTACCTTATCATGTTTTCATTAATTGCCAAATTTGGCAAAGCAAATAACATTGGATTATCAACAAATTTTTTGGATCATTCTTCTTTCACGAAGAAGAAAAATGTCGATAATACAAATATTTATTTAGTTTTATGCAATAAGTGAAGAGTGAAGACAAAACAAAAAAAATCTTAAATTAATCAATGTAACCAGGATCTCGAGGGCGCAAAGGTTACAGTATTTTTAGTATTTAGGATTAGGATAACAAATGTAATTGTTATGAACAATAAACAATTTAAAAAGGTAGCCTGGATATAGATTGATGAACAAGGGTTGGGGAAAAATTCTTTAATTTGTTCAATTCACAATCTTGAATGTATTTCAAATAAATCTACCCCTGTTGTTTGTTTGTATGTTGTCTTTGATAACATTTTAGTTTGAATTTGGGTAATTTAATAAACAAGACAACGATCCATCTTGATAAAATGGGCCGTGACTGTTTGGTTGTAACGGTTAAACACGCCACTCAAGCCGTGGTAAGTATATCTGCGATAAACGTAATCAGGCTGAGGGTTGCTATAATTCGGTTGAAGGAAATTTCGGCCAACTTCCGGGTTCAATTGCCGCTCCACTTTCTCCTTTCGGGAATCTAAAGTGACGAGGTGGAAGCATCAAACACCCCGGTCAATCCCGGAAACTAATGTTATGTGTACAACAGATTTTGTTCGGGAGGTAAAGCACCTTCTGTGTTAAAAAGTTACTGTAAATTATCCCGAAACGCTAGGGAGTCAGGCAGGGCAAAAGATTAGTATGCTTAGATTTGCAGATGATATATAGCAGTATTAGCATCTAGCAAGGAGTTAGCGATAACTTTAAATAAAATGGAAGCGGTAATGACAAAATAGTATTGTATGAAAATAAATAAAAGTAAAACTAAAATACTGGTACGCAAGGGATGAAAAAGTAGGGAAAGAGCGAATATAAAGATAGGAGACGAAAAATTAGAAGAAGTGGCTGATTTTAGGTATTTAGGAAGTCAGATAAGTCAGCAGAGGATAGCGCAGGGTCGTTTCGCTTTCAATAAAAAGAAGTCAAAACGGTTAATTTAGAAATTCGAAAAAGGTTGTTAAAGGTGTATGTTTGTAGCGCGGCGCTGTACGGGTGCGGAACATGGACGGTGGCGCTGCGGAAAAGAAGAGGTTAGAAGCGTTCAAAATGTAGTGTTACAGTCGAATAATGAGGATTCCGTGGATAGAGAAGGTTAGAAATGAAGAGGTATTAAAAAAAATAGGAGAACGGAGGACTCTGTGTAAGTCGATAAGAAATAGGCGAGATAGATTACTAGGACACCTTCTCAGCCATGAAGGTCTAGCCAGAGACATATTAAAGGCAGAAAGGGAAGTTAGAAGGGGTAAAGGTAGACCTAGGTTAGATTACTGTTTGCAAATAGTTAAGGATATGGGTTGTTCTAATTTTAGGGAAATGCGAAGATTATCTCAAGATAGTTCAGAGGAAGTGGAAGTGCGTGTCCAACCAGTCTTAGGACTGACGACCTTATGATGATGATGACGCTAAATTAAATTATTTTAATTGTAAACATTGGTGTTTTAGTAATTTTTAAAAGTTGAAAGATCTTGAAGTTGTATGGTTAGAAATGTGAATTTCTTCTTTAGGTAATAAAGAAGAAAAAGAAGTGAGAGATATGTTCCTTGAAATTTAATTATTTAAAATTCAAAGATGGTAAGAACGTAAGTTGTGAATTTGAACACGAAATGCTGGACACGTTTCATCTTTCCGATAGCAGGACTCCAAATCGTTTGGCATTGTAACAAAAAGTGCTTTTCGGATATTAAACTCAAAGGAGACTTGGGAAAACTCGTATAGGTTACCACTTAACGTAATTGTTTTCCAGAAAAATTCTCAGAATACAAAATCACATAGGAACAAATAAAGAGGATGCCAAGAATTAAAAAAAAAGAAATAAGGAATCGTTATTTAGTATACTTCAAGCTAGATACGTGTAAATTCTAAATTTTTCTCTATTAATTTTCATTTATCTATGTTTTTCTATTAAAATATTTTGATGNGATATAGCAGTATTAGCATCTAGCAAGGAGGACTTAGAGATAGCTTTAAATAAAATGGAAGCGGTACTGACAGATCAGTACTGTATGAAAATAAATAAAAGTAAAACTAAAATACTGGTACGCAAGGGATGAAAAAGTAGGGAAAGAGCGAATATAAAGATAGGAGACGAAAAATTAGAAGAAGTGGCTGATTTTAGGTATTTAGGAAGTCAGATAAGTCAGCAGAGGATAGCGCAGGGTCGTTTCGCTTTCAATAAAAAGAAGTCAAAACGGTTAATTTAGAAATTCGAAAAAGGTTGTTAAAGGTGTATGTTTGTAGCGCGGCGCTGTACGGGTGCGGAACATGGACGGTGGCGCTGCGGAAAAGAAGAGGTTAGAAGCGTTCAAAATGTAGTGTTACAGTCGAATAATGAGGATTCCGTGGATAGAGAAGGTTAGAAATGAAGAGGTATTAAAAAAAATAGGAGAACGGAGGACTCTGTGTAAGTCGATAAGAAATAGGCGAGATAGATTACTAGGACACCTTCTCAGCCATGAAGGTCTAGCCAGAGACATATTAAAGGCAGAAAGGGAAGTTAGAAGGGGTAAAGGTAGACCTAGGTTAGATTACTGTTTGCAAATAGTTAAGGATATGGGTTGTTCTAATTTTAGGGAAATGCGAAGATTATCTCAAGATAGTTCAGAGGAAGTGGAAGTGCGTGTCCAACCAGTCTTAGGACTGACGACCTTATGATGATGATGACGCTAAATTAAATTATTTTAATTGTAAACATTGGTGTTTTAGTAATTTTTAAAAGTTGAAAGATCTTGAAGTTGTATGGTTAGAAATGTGAATTTCTTCTTTAGGTAATAAAGAAGAAAAAGAAGTGAGAGATATGTTCCTTGAAATTTAATTATTTAAAATTCAAAGATGGTAAGAACGTAAGTTGTGAATTTGAACACGAAATGCTGGACACGTTTCATCTTTCCGATAGCAGGACTCCAAATCGTTTGGCATTGTAACAAAAAGTGCTTTTCGGATATTAAACTCAAAGGAGACTTGGGAAAACTCGTATAGGTTACCACTTAACGTAATTGTTTTCCAGAAAAATTCTCAGAATACAAAATCACATAGGAACAAATAAAGAGGATGCCAAGAATTAAAAAAAAAGAAATAAGGAATCGTTATTTAGTATACTTCAAGCTAGATACGTGTAAATTCTAAATTTTTCTCTATTAATTTTCATTTATCTATGTTTTTCTATTAAAATATTTTGATGAGTATAAACCTCTTATAAAAAGGTACAGTAAGTACGAGCACATTTATTCTGTGGCTTCAAAAGCACATGACAATTTATTCACCCTTTTTCATGTCCTCGCATGAATTATGTGGGGTTCTCGGAAATTAGTAACCCCAATGGATAAAAAGCGGATATTCGATACACACAAGCAAACATTCATACATTCGTGGATGTAAGGATCAAATGGCTTACGAATTAGTCGAAAAAATAATAAATTTACAAAATGGAAAAAACAAAATTTAAAATACTTTCACTAAAAAAGAAAAGCAACAGCAAACCAAAGAACTTATTACTTATCATTATGGTAATATGTACCTATACGTAATACATTTTAGAAAAAACTGCCACAAAATTCAGAAAACCATAATGAAGGACCAAAGGAAAAAGAAAAGTTCACTATTTTCTTTAACAGTTACTTTGAATGAACAATTTTATCGGTTTAGAGTTAATTTATTTTTTGTTCATTGCATAAACAAGGCTGGGTCAATTAATAACAATGACCACGATAAGAAGTGTTGTAATGTTAATAACAAGTGATCAGGTCACCAAAAAGTTGGTCCCAGACATTTTATGTACATTACAATTCTGTGTGAAAAGGAATATTGCTATTTGCAGATTTATATTCAAACGACTCACAAAGGTACCCACAAGTCAAAATCAATATTACTTTATGTTCCTGAAGGTAAAGCAATTCCTGATTTATTGTCTATCCATTTTGTGTATTGACTATTGATAAAACAAAAGCATGCCTTTTACCATTATTGCCAACATTTTTACTTAAATAACGGTTCAAAAACTAAAAATAAATATTAGCATTCTAAGTTCAAAATTGAACTACTTCTTTAGCGTTTAATACAAAAGGATTGCCTTTAAATAAGCAGGGGTAGATTGTGAATTTGGGATGTCCTGAACTAATACCACTTAGGGGCTTATCTAACTGCTCAATCAATTGCCATTTTGTCAAAAAAACTGTTGTCTCTAATGATATAGGTATACGGAATACGAGAATACTGACCACAAGGACAGAAGTGCCAAAAAAAAAATCAAATTGCGTCGGGCGATAAGCGGCGAGAAGTCCCCGTATAATATGCAACAAAACGAGTGACGGGGAATTCCCCGTTCCGTTCGATGGACGCAAGATTGCCAACTTTATGATCGGATTTTTTTTTATTATAGATATTTTTTTCTTCACAATATCGTCTATTATTTTCATTGAAGGCCGGGGGCCTTTTGTATCTACGAGGCCCTAGGATGAAACCCAATAAGCCCTTACGTATCCTTAGTATCTACTCAAAAAATCCATAATAATCTTTTATAAATGATTTTATTGCAAACACCTACAGTAGGTCGATTGAGAGATTACGTTTACGATATCGAATACTCTGTATGAATACGAACCAATACAAAAAGTAATGGAAATAGTACGTTTCATAAAAATATCATTACGTTATGTTACTATTTAGCAAACAACGCTATTTTCGTCATATCTGGTATCAGTAAATCACTTTGCTATCACAAACACATTACTTTTGAGTGGCTCAATTGTGAAACAATAAAAAATAAATTATAAACTAAACCATTTACAGATTCTAATTACATTATCACATTCAAAATGGTAGGCTGCGAATATGATTTTTCCAAAGTAAAAAGCATACATTTAGTGTGCACTATTATTATAAGGATCTAAAGATGTAGAAAGTTCTTTTATTGAAAAATACACAAAATAAGTTAACAAACACTTATGTGATTAGGCACACATTATCTCTCATTAATAATATTTTTAAAATTTACGTAAATAAAACGCATGTAAACCAGCCTTTAGATATGTAAATTCTGTTCTAAAAAAATATTCTGTAGAAAGCGGATTCAATGTGAACATTGAACTTCAAATCGCCTCATTCTCGTATCTTTTCAAGTTTACTAACTGAGATATATCGTCAGACTTGCGGTTATCAGTAACTAGAGTGAAACAATAAAAAACAATTGTGTATTTATGTAATTTTGCAGTAGTGGTTTGTTGTTCGTTCAGTAACAACATTCCGTGAAAATGGCAACTCAAAAATTCGATTCGAATTGTATGACTTTAACTAGATTTGTGTTGGCCCAACAAAAAAAATATCCCGAAGCTACAGGAAATCTAACACAACTTTTGACTGCGATACAAACTGCTGTTAAAGTTGTTAGCTGTGCTGTAAGGAAAGCCGGAATAACACAACTGTAAGTTATAATAAAACTCATAAAAATAATTACTAGTTAATTTGCATTATTATCTGTAAGGTGTAAATATCCAAAAATTGAAATATTTCCGGGGGTAGTCTTCTGAAAACGTCTATTCACCATTTAACCCGACTTAAAAAATGTTAGGTGATTCCCTTCAATCATTTGAGTATTTTTCAATTTGATTAAAAAATTACTTATGACCAAGTGATAAACACAAGTTTTCCTCTATAAATATAAGCACATTTTCTTCATAAGCTAATTGTAATTGATATGCAATTAGTAAAATAAATTACTATTAAAAAAGCTAATCATTGTCAAAAGAAGAAAGTTCTATTAATTAAAGATATGTACTGATGCTGGTACATACATCACTTTCGCCAAAGAAAAATTACCAAGTAAGACTTTATGGAAATTATGAACATATTTATATTTTTAAAGCGAGATACTGACATTAAAAACAAATTTGAAGTTAACAAAATTTCATAAAAGTGTTATTGTTTTGAGGAATATTGTTTTCATAAACGACACTGTTACTTCTCATTTGATCAAAGTTCAAGTAGCTATACAATAAAAAGAAATAAACACAAATATTTTGTAAAAAATAAACATTAATAACCCAATCATATAATTACGAATTATTATTGTACGTAACGCAATATCTTAAATAAACTTTTTTATTAGTATCTATGCAACTTTCTTTTCTTACTTTAATTAAAATGCACTTTGAAGAAACCCTAATATCCCTACAGTAAAATGTTGCAAGTAAAAAAATAAATAGGATTAGATGTAAAGTATTCTCAACAAAATAGCAAAATTAAATCAATATTTCAGATTCGGTACTGTAGGAGAAACCAATGTACAAGGAGAAGAAGTTAAAAAACTAGATGTCCTGTCTAACGACCTTTTTATTAACATGCTTAAATCTTCGTTTACAACATGTCTTTTGGTTTCAGAAGAAAATGATCATATTATTGAAGTAAGTTTTCGTGAAGTTATAGTATTTCTTTTTTCAGAAAAGATAAAGGATTACAATATAAAACAGAATAATAAAGAACCACTTGATCCTTTTGGCTCTGAAACAACGCAAACAATAATTCCATTCCATCCTCAAAATCCCTTTGTACCTATCAGTCTTGAAATTAGTTCAAATTAATTCAAAATTTCTTATTTATTTATATTTCTAATATCTTTTGGTTGATTTGCTAACGCAAAAAATAATTTGATTAATTAGCACTTTACTCTATTCTTTGCTCTTTTTAAAGGTAGAGACACACCAACATGGTAAATATGTGGTCGCTTTCGACCCATTGGATGGTTCGTCCAATATAGACTGTTTAGTATCGATAGGATCAATCTTTTCCATTTTCAAAAAGGAAACCCCTGGTAAACCCGTAAAACAAGACATACTACAACCCGGAAATAAAGTTGTAGCGGCCGGATATGCCCTTTACGGAAGTGCTACCATGATGGTTCTGGCATTGGGAGACTCTGTAAACGGATTTATGTTGGACCCATCGATTGGTGAATTTATACTCAGCGATGAAAACATGAGAATACCAAACAGGGGAAAAATTTATTCTATCAATGAGGGTTATTTTCACCAATGGGAACCAGCAATTAAAGAATACGTTCAAAACAAAAAAGATCCGTCTAAAGGAAAACCATACGGCGCCAGATACGTTGGATCCATGGTCGCTGATGTACATAGAACCATCAAATACGGAGGAATATTTTTATACCCTGCTACATCAGCTTCCCCAAAGGGAAAGGTGAGGCACTAGTCAATATTTTCCTATTTTTCGCCTATTTTTAAAATATTTACTAGGGGCGCCTGGCGCTTAAATAACCACCACCGCATTTCAAAGGGAATTCCTGTCGAAAAACGGGTATTACCCGACCTAATTTCCTACTGACCCTTAAATTGGCGCCAACAGTAGCAGCCAATCAGGTGGCTTGAACGTGAATGCACTTTTTGCATTTTGCATTCATTGTGCGTAAGTTAGACACGCGCTAAGGTTGCGGAGATATACGCATCGTTCCTCTAGATTTTATCTACTCTTAAAGTATATCATTCATTTACTTGAATGGCAATTATAACCGTTAATTTATCTACTTCAGACGTCTCATACACAAATCGACAAAATATTAATTAAAAATAAAAAATCATTAACCACCGCAAAATATAACAACTAATTTATTTGATCAAAAAACAAATATTTTTGTTATGGTACTTCCTGGAACCTGTTTGTTATTATTAATTATTATATATCCTAACAATATATCTAAATTGTAAACAATACCGAGATAAACAAGATTACTTTGTTTCCTTATTAATGACACAATAATCTATCTGCTTTTACAGCTTTTTGACTTCAGAAATGAGAACTTAATACAAATTTCAAATATCTACAGCTTAATGATGGCATTCATTTTTATAATTACTTTTTTAGCATGGAAACAACGTTGTTTGAGTGATGTTAAACAGTGTTTTATCATTTCAAAACGATGTTTAGTCTTTTTTATGATAGCAAATCTCATTTCTTTTATCTTTAGGTCAACATTTTCATACCTTATTATTATGTCCTCGAAACAAAATATCGATACAATAACGGTTTAGATATCTCTGTATGATGACTTTTATCAAGATTATTTAAAACAGATACCTAGACAAATTAATTAATGAGTTAGAAATAAATATTGTGTTTCTTATTTTTTAATGTGACATTAAGGCAACCTTAATATTATCAATCTTGATGAACCAAAAATATTTAAT
>NW_020438898.1:606042-610523 GCF_000699045.2 Agrilus planipennis
ACGACAGAAGTCCCATCTTTTTAGGCTCCAGAGACGATGTTGGAGACGTCTTAGAATTGATAAAGAAGCATAATACTTCTTAAAATTATTAGTAATAAATAAATGGAAAGTGTACTTTGTGATTTTTTAAGCAATTCAACTTGTTAGCACAGTAAAATATTATTTTAATTTTTTTTATTCTAATGAAACCCTACTGAAGAATACCCAGTTAAATATTTTATTCCATTACTTATTTATTTCCTTCTACTGTAATATTGCACTTAATTTGTTATCAAAATACTTCAGTGTTAGATAAAAAGCTCATCAAAAAACAATTAATGAATAAAATTTACTGCAAGACTAGAGAAGCTTTTTGATATCTTTTAACTTAGATATTGATTAAGTACTTTTATAATTTGATCATTATGGAGAACGATAATAAAATAAAACCATCATAAGTAATAATAATAATATAATAAAATCAATATTTGTTTATAAATGGACACTTTATATACATATACAAATCACAATAGAAAAATACAATTCGTCTAACTACTATTACAATCACAATCACGTAGCAATAGTGATAGTATTCGTGTGCGTCTTCGACAACCTGTCCACGTATTTAGTTTTATTTATACAACCAATTCCTTCTCCAACTCTGACACGTTGGAACGGCGTCAGTTTAAATTCAAAAGAGTCAGGGGCTTCAAAAACTAGTACAATCGTCGAGCCCATCCGAAACTCCCCTACCAAATCGCCCTTATTGAGATTAATAGAAGTACCCAAACATTTGTCATCTTTATTGATAAAAGGTTGTCTATATTTTGGCCTATTCGTTTGCAAAGTCTTGTCGAAATAGACCCTAACACTTCCAACATTTGTAGCACCTTTAGGAAAAGAGGAATAGTGTTGTAATGAAAATATGATTTTCTTCGTCATTATAATTTTTACTACCGAGAAGGGCATGACAATTAATTTTTTAAATTTGAAATTGTAATTTGTAAATGTTCTTACCAACAGCTGCCATGGAAAAGAATCCATGTTCCCAGTGTCCCAAATACACAGCCCTTTCATTTATACAGAATAATCCTGGCAACCACCTTGCTATACTCGGGTTCACTGACAGCAATTGACCACAAAAATGACGTCTGTGGTTTGGCTGCCAATCCACTGGTGAGTGGAACCTTAAACAAAAACATTTCGTTTCATCTGTAATGTGTAAAAATTTCCACCCTCAAAAGCCTTTATTTATTTGTCCTAAACGTTTGAAGGAAATAAATTTATAAAATTGCCTTTAGAGTTTAATAACAAGTAAAATATGCGACAAAAGAGACAATCATTCAAATATAATAAACAGTTACACTCGATATTATTTCAAAGGTTATCAGGCATATACAGATCAAACTAATCTAAAGTTTTCTTATCGTCCCAAGACCCCAACAGGAAGGAATAACAAATAAAAGATTGTATGAGAAAGGTCTATAAGGATATTCAAGAAAAAAATAATTAAAGCAATTAACCATTTGATAAATTGTAATATTTTTGACTTTTCTTTGGTTAAAAACAGAGATAATAAAATATAATAATTAAACATAGTTTCCAAAGCTTCACCAAGATTAAAATTCATATGAATCTATTGAATAATTATATTTATATTAAACAATGAGATTCTCATTAGTAGCAATACGCGATAAACCATATTTATTTCCAAATATATATCAATAACATGTATTAAACTATACCCTCTAATAAATATAAACAAAACAAACATTATTACATTGAATATGACGTACTGTTATCTACAGAGAGTGGTACAAGGTGGTAAAACCAAAAACCATTCAATAAATGTTTATTACAAGTGAGAAAAGAAATATTTTGACGATGGGGAAATGAAGCTATAAAGTGGGTCAAGTATAACACACATTCAACTGGAAGTCTCTACTATCTCAGATTAAAAACAAATGTTTACGAATTATTATATGATAAATATCTCAGACAATTATTATCTCTTTAATTTAATTTATTGTCCAACTGTGAACTTGAATATTTTCTGCTTTGTATACCTCAATTTGCAGAGAAACATGAAAAAATTTAGGATTCAAGATGAATTTTCTTGTTGCTTACCTGTGATAATCTCCAGGTGCTAAATAAATAACACAATGGTATAAGTTGTTTGGCAAATGGGGTTTATGGAACAAGGATTTTCTATAATCACAATCTTCGTTATGATTTCGATTATTATTCCAAGTGTTTTCCCCTAAGAAATTTTCCAGAGAGTAAGTAACACCTTTCACCTACAACGAAAAAACAAATATTTTTGTTATGGTACTTCCTGGAACCTGTTTGTTATTATTAATTATTATATATCCTAACAATATATCTAAATTGTAAACAATACCGAGATAAACAAGATTACTTTGTTTCCTTATTAATGACACAATAATCTATCTGCTTTTACAGCTTTTTGACTTCAGAAATGAGAACTTAATACAAATTTCAAATATCTACAGCTTAATGATGGCATTCATTTTTATAATTACTTTTTTAGCATGGAAACAACGTTGTTTGAGTGATGTTAAACAGTGTTTTATCATTTCAAAACGATGTTTAGTCTTTTTTATGATAGCAAATCTCATTTCTTTTATCTTTAGGTCAACATTTTCATACCTTATTATTATGTCCTCGAAACAAAATATCGATACAATAACGGTTTAGATATCTCTGTATGATGACTTTTATCAAGATTATTTAAAACAGATACCTAGACAAATTAATTAATGAGTTAGAAATAAATATTGTGTTTCTTATTTTTTAATGTGACATTAAGGCAACCTTAATATTATCAATCTTGATGAACCAAAAATTATATAATAAACAACTTGAAGAAGTGTAATGATCTTTTTAGATACTTAAAAATCCAATATGCACATAACAATAAATACAAATAAACAGTTTGTATGTACCTGTTCCACATGTCCTGTTTCAATAGGGCCAAAATGGAGAACAGTTCCATCACAAGGACTGACCAAAGGACACTCCTGGTTAATCTCACGAACGCCTTCCTTCAGTGGCCTTTATAAATGAAATATTCTTAATATACGTATTTAAAATTGTTTATTAACTTAATTTACCGAGAAAAGAAGTCCGCTAAACTCCTGTAAGACCCTAAGTCTTGATTGGCAGCCTCACTCAAATCCACCCCAAATGTTTTAATGTAGAGATTATAAACAAGTGGTCGTAAAGATTCAGGAATATGTTTATCTGAATTAAAAAAATTATAAACAGGATAGTTAAGATAAAATTATATACCTTAATGAATCAAGAACTTATCAATAAATACTTTATAGACATATTTAAATTAATAATGGCTTCAATAGTCTGACAATTACATGCTCTGAAAAACTAATATATTTAAATGACTGACTAAATTATTATGACCTTTTCTGATTAGAAATTCCATTAATATGTCCTTCAACTAGTGAATGTTTCTTTCTTGAAGGTGATAATCAAACTTATAAATTCATTTATACATATTACCACACATCAAATTTGACCCCAAATAAATTAATTAACGATTAAGTAAACATTCTGCAAATAATTAGAATAATTAAGACAGGTGTAAGTTGTTTTGTATAAAAATTAATTCAAATGGGAACAAACAATTTTACTGTTTTTTTGCTCTCTTCTTTCTAGAAATTTCTAAAAACTATTCAGTACAAATGAAGGGATTATGTTAATGTTTCAAGTTGGAAACACAATGTAAATGCAATAAATACCTGCTAACCACCCCCACCATCTACTGACTGCTCGTAGTGGTAAAGCACAATAAAATTTAACTTCCCAATGGCTTGCAGTTCGATCACTTATTTGTTTCCTATAGAATCTCCATTGCATTACTGCAATGAGGCACAGGCCAACAGGGACAAATTTTGTCATAATTACCTTCCACTCCAACCATCCTAAGGAGAAAATGGAACAATTTAAAGGTATTTGTTGTTAAAGTATCAAAATAAGCAAAAGTTACAAACACTAAAGTAAAATGAGAATGCTATTAATTAAATTATAGTTCATTAAATCATTCACACCTTGAGAAGTAGTAGAATAGAGTAAAAAAATAACAGGAAAAGTTTCAGCTGACATGTTAACAGCTCAACTGTTTGTTTGTTAATAAACACATAGAGACCCCATCAAAGAACGTACAAACGCTGATTGTAGATAATTAAGTAATTGATAACACAGTTATGCGTTTTGGTACACACTTCCCACGTACCTTTTTTTAATGTCGCGTTGTCTGCATTAGAAGATAAAGGTCTGACGAATGATGCTTTGTTTTCTTTTATTTGTACCCTTCCATAAGGTCTTTGAAACGTCTTCGATAGTTGAGCAAAACTTCTGCTTTTTGTAAAAATAAGCCCTATTGTTTTCAGGTTCATTTTTCTACTACAAAATAAGTCATTATTTTCTTCATAATATTAAATAAAAACTATAATATAATAAAA
>NW_020438898.1:611563-663363 GCF_000699045.2 Agrilus planipennis
GAATAAAAGCATGATTATTCAATTTGTTTAAATAAATAATATATTGTAAACTTTTTGCAAAACTCTAGCTTTATAGAGTTTTATTGATTTTTACACTTGATAAAGTAAGTGCTACAAAATAATAAATTTTGTGAAAAAATGCATTATTAAGATATTGCATAGAAATAAGTAAAGATTATATTTAGAATTAATTTTTTAATAAATCTTAATAAGAAAATTGACTAGATATTGCTAAAACAATTAAATAAAGTTAATTATTCAAGGAAATTCTAATTAAAAAAAAGGCACTTGATGAAATTACCTAAAGAATAAACATTATCAAAAACTTGATGCATACGAATAATTTCGTAATACAAATCGTCATAACTGCCGGGGGTAGGTAGAAAAGTGTCGCCATACGTTATAAATAAATTGAATATGTTAAGTATTTTTAAACATAATTCGAAAATATTCATTTTCTTGGCAAGATTGCTCTCATTTTGAACCACAAATTTCAGCACAGCTATTAGGGCAGTCCATAAGTCCTTCCAGGGGTAATTTATTCTTACTCGGCATTTTTTTTGGTAACACAACAGCCTGTGGATTATGCCCAAGCATAACAGATACAATTCTATTGGCAACTTTTTCATCATATGACTCATAAGAAATTCGATTAGTAAATCTGAAAATAATTACATAAATTTAATTTTTAAACAATGGAACAAACAAAAATGTTATACCTAATAATGTAGAGGCGAGAGGTTGAGATGCTGTAAGGCAATCTGATATCAGTTTTCTATGTCTCATGGGCAGTCTATGTAAACGTACTCTGAAAGTCAGGCTTATATCATGCATGATAGAGTTTGCATACTGGTCTTCAGCTATGCAGCTAAGTATAATGAAACATAACTTTACAGTATTGGCCCCACCTTCAGTCTTAGTGTCTTGCATCACAATTGAACTAGAAATTTTGAAAAAAGTTATATTTAATCTGTAACATTAATAAAAATCTAAAGATATACCAATATTGGAAAAAAGTAACTAGAAGATTAGTAGTTTGGGCCATTACATCTTCAATAGTCCCGCTTGCTAGATCAGGGGTTGTCTTTCCTGCCTGTAAAGTATTGCTAGGGGATGGAGGAGCGCTGGTATCAGTTTGAGTTTGAGCTAATGTTGTAATATAGTTCCTATTTAAATGTATAGCTTCATACAAAGCTAACAGTAAGGCATTATTTGCTCTCATCTGTTGTGTTTTGACTCCCAATTCTTCTGAAACAAACATGTTCCCCACAATGTTAGTTAAAGATGACAACCAGGAACCATTTTGTGCTTCTGTATGTTGGGCGTTGTATCGACGACAAAAGTCGTTTAGAGCTGCTGTAATTACTTGACCATAGCCATTCAAAGCTAATTCATCATCTACCATAGACAATTTCACAATATATGGATTTGAGTTTTCATTCTTTTTGTAGTTTACAATTACAGTAAGAAATAGTACCACATCATGGCCATGAAGGTGCCTAGACTTTGGATCACACAAAAGTTGCATAAGAGTCTCAAATAGTGATGCACTCATCAAAAATTCTATCAAAACATTTTGATTAATATTGTCAGTCCCTGTTACAAATATAAGCAACAGCTTTAGAGATAAGTTTTTCAAGCTTTCAGATGATTCACCTGGAAAGAATTTACAGAAGATTTAAAATTTTAAATATATAAAAATAGCTTAACACAGCTCAGCAACTTACCTGAAAGAAATGAATGAATATGATGAAACAATATCTGCATCCTCTGCTCCGTTTCTGGAGGATTTAGAAGCAAATTGATAATATTACTGTCCTCTAGTGCACTTCTCAAGTAAACACTATGAACTAAGGCACATAATGTTTGCATTGCATAAATGACTCTTATACTATGTTCGTGTCCTAACGTTTCTATACATTTTGAAAACAGCAATGTAACATTGTTTCTAATAAGGTCTATTTTATCAGTTGTAATTTTTTGTATCTCTGACTCGATGTGTGGAATTTTGGGTTTCAACAGAAAAAACTCATCCCAAAATAAAGAGCTGGTCTTGGCAATGTCTTCACCTCTAAATAAGGTCTCATAAAGCTGAACTACCTTTTCCTTAAGCTGTCTTTTTGAGCCGGAACCACTTCTTTTTCGGGTTGCCATTTCTGTTTACATATATCGGTTAGCTACAAATATTTGTGGTTAATGTAATGATGACAACTGATCATAGAACAACAAAGAATTTCCTTATAATTTGTTCTATGATAGAAAATAACATAACCTATAAAAATAGCTTGAAAATAGTAAAGTTTAAAGGTATTTTGAACATTATATTGTAGAATTTCCCCATTATTTTCAGGTACAAAATCAAAGGTTGCCTTTATATATTTCATTTCTAACAGAATTTTATAATTTTGAGGATTAAAATGATGACGTTTTTTAGGTTATTCCACGTCTATCAACTTATAGCATCTTTTCGTTGCAATTAAAATGAAATCGAAAGAAGTACTTGTTACAGTCGGAACTACAAGGTTTGACAAGCTAATACAAGTAGTCACTCAAAAAGAAACGTTAAATAAGCTTCACAATTTGGGTTATTCTGTAGTGCATTTACAGACAGGTTTAGGTACTTACTCAAAAGTCTCCCATAACTTTGTTAATATTAATTATTACACTTATATTGACGACTTTATATCGAAGATAAGAGATGTAGACTTAGTTATCAGCCATGCAGGAGCTGGTACCTGTCTGGAAGTTCTTAAAGAAGGCAAACCACTTATAGTTGTTGTAAATGAAGACTTGATGGATAATCACCAAATAGAATTGGCAGAAGAACTACAAAAAGGCACTTATGTATATTTTTGTACATGTAACAACTTATTAGTTACTCTATCTAAAGATATAGGACAATTAAAGAAATATCCAAAATCAAATCCACAAGTGTTTAGCTCATACTTAAACAAATGCATGGGTTTTACTTAGACAATATTAAAACTAATTTTATAGTTCATATCGTGTAATTATTATTGTTATATCTTGTAAATGTTATTGTTAGATTGAGTTTTTCTATTGAAATAAAACTCTAATGGAAATTTTAGTTTTATTACAAAAGAAGCAATTAAAACAAAAAAACCAAATAAACTTCTAAACTAATTTTTTTGCTTCAAAGAAACGTTTTAAGTGATTCATTTGCCAAGCACCCATAGCAAGAAGAATGACTGTTTGTATTATAGACCACCACAGTACTCTTGAATTTGTACTTTCACTTGTCTGTCTAAATCTTTCCTCTCGATACTAAAAAATAAAAACCATTAATGTACAACCCTATTGGTTGTTACTAAACTTACTCTTTGATAGTTCTGTTCTTTGGTTATTTGTTCAACTTGATCAAGAAGTTGACGAATTCTTAATTGTAACTCAGATAATTTTTCTTTCTGAACAACATCCCCATAGTTGATTGCATGCTCACCAACTTGAATGTCCAAATGGACCCTCAATTGTGAACCACCAAACCAAGCACTGCTGTTACTGTACATACAAATTACGTGCTCCCCGGGGGCGTGAGAAGTAAACGAAATGCGCCCCTCAGAACTATAAACGCGAGACAAAATTACTTTGTCGTCAGGATCTCGAACTTCAACGTGCATTCCTATGCCTGGTGAGGAAGGCATAAACCCTCCTGTTCTGGGATCATATAGCTCGACTTTGTAATTAACTAAGAAAATATAATAAAATTAAATTAATCGTATGGGGACACCGAAGGTGAACTAACCTATAACATTCGTATCGTCCGGAATTTCTTCGATGAAACACTTTCTTTCGGTTTCTCCTATGTGAAAATAAAGAGCAGAAGATAACTGAAATAGTCCAATGAAAAATACTAATTCTAAAACTGTTATTAAATTCATTTTTTAAAATTTTTAATTATACTCTTAACCACGTCACTTCAATCACTGCGACAAGATATGCAACACACAATTCGTGAGTGAATTGTGAGATGCTGAGATGTTTTCATAAGTGTAAGTGAAGCAGATCTGACTATTTGTCCTAATAATTAAAATATTATACTTTTTTAATTGTAAATAAAAGTTCAAATCCATAAAAAAAGGGTAAGTAAAACAAAGGCACGCTTCAGCTGTCTGAATGATAATGTTTTGCACCATGCTTTAGATGAAATTTAGCGGATGCAGCTTTACATGACGCAGAAACGTTAAGGATCAATAAATACGTTTGGTAAGACAAGAAAACAGTAAAAGACATATAAAACGTCTTTAGTTTATGTGGTCGACAATTAAAAAATAGTTATTAAGTTTTATTTCGTTTAGTTTACAGTATAAAGATGTTGAATGTAGGGTAGTGATTTGCTTTGCTTATGCTATAGTTAAGCTTCAATTTAGAAGGCTCGAGAGATTATGTTGTACCTATGTTTTTGTTGAATCTTTAAGAAATCATCAATGAAGGAAGCATCACCCCCTGTTTCTGCCATGGCTACTCCTACAAACGGCAGTGGGAATTTGGTAGATGAATTCGAAGAAGCTTTTCAGGTAAAGTTCCTCAAAAGTGTATGAAAATGTATTATTAAGCTATTCCTAAAGATACTTACATTATATATTTATTATATTAATTAAGATAGATGAGGGGATATTGATTAAAGACATCAAGATTCATATTTACCTTCATATAGGGCAGTAATTTTTAAACTGCAAATTAAAATTTCTATTAACAAGAACATATTCCCTAATCTGTTCTTTTTGTATAATTTCAGCACTGTTTAAATGTACTGACCAAAGAAGAAGCCATTGGTAGTACAGATAAGGATGATATTAGGACTGAAGTGGAACAAACGACGTTAAGATTCATAGATTTGGCTCGCCAAATGGAAGCCTTTTTCCTTCAAAAGCGTTTCCTTTTATCTGCCCTTAAACCAGAAATGGTAGTTAAAGAAGACATAAACGAACTCCGGTTGGAACTAGCCAGAAAAGATGAACTTTTAAAACGCCATTACGATAAAATAATCGTTTGGCAAAATCTGTTAGGTGATTTACAGGGTTACGCAAAGAGTCCAGCTCAGGGAGGCTCAACTCCGAATATGATGAACAATGGGGGCTCAGGGTCGATTCCACAGTCGCCCATGAGTTCGGGAGTTCCTGGAAACCAAACCCCTAATCAGATGATTGTATCTGGTATGAGTCCTGCTATGCAACAACAGTTACAGCAACAGCAATTGCAGCAAATGCAACAACAGCAGCAACAGTTGCAGCAAATGCAACAACAACAACAACAGCAACAGATGCAACAGCTTCAACAACAGATGCAGGTAGATCGACGTTGACCTGTTGAAGTATGAAGCATGATTGTCGTTCGTGATGCCAAAATTGTCGAAATATTTTTATTAATGTGTTGCCAATGACTCTCATTAACTTATTTTTAGTAATTCTGTTACTTTTCTATGCACAAACTAAAACGATTTCATAATTAGTAATTGAGAATAATTTAAGAGCGTCAAAAGTTTCTCGTTTATTATAATATCTGTACATATCACGATTTAATTTTTCATGAAATGTTGGTGCAACGATGAACTTCTTTGCAACTCTATTTCATTTTATATATGACGCTTTTAAATATTTAAATTACGGCTGCAGTTAACTTCGTTACGTTTTTCAGGGAACATTCCACTAGCAGTCTTTATAGGCATAATATTGTGTTAATGCTTAACTGTTCCCCTCAAAATTTAAAAATTAGAAAGCAGATAATTCATTTTCGAAACAAATATGATTAAGAGCTCGCGTAACTTTTTATTTTCTGACGCACCCCCTGTTAAAGACACGTATCATTTTTTTCATGCTTGATATTCTCAGGGTTTTTCCTTCGCAGTATTTTTGTCTCTTTCTTTTGTAAACCACAATACTACTACTACTACTATTACTGCAGACTTTTATAGTATACGCTAATATTTATTGCTCAATTGTGCCTTGTAGGTTTAGCAAAAACAAAAAATATTCCAGAATACCCTTAATTATCTATAATGTAAATTAAATGCAGTGTGATTAAAAATTTTCTGTGTAACACTACGTTGTGGCAAATCATACAGTTTAATGATAGAAACGTTAACAGTAGTACGTTGCTTATTACTTAGTTTTCTATAAGTCTGTACTATTTTTATCGATATCAAATAAATATTTTGAAAACATTTGTTGAGTTTTATTGCTTTTCAAAATTATCATAAAATAATAATACAACTTTTTATGTCTTTTAGAGTACCAAAAAAAAAAAAAAGATACANCTTTTGTTTGTCCTCTTGGGGACGCTGATGTTTTAGAGTGGGCCCTTGGGCCCCATAATACCAAGGAGCAGTTGCAATATACTGAGGTATGTGGGGGTTTATATCTTTTCCTTCCTCATCTACAGCAGCTTGTTTTCTTTAAAGACGCCAAGAACTAATCCTTTCTACAATAAATAAATAGCTTTTCTATACTATTTAAGAAGAATATAAATACAAAAATACCTTTCCTATATCCACAGCAGCATCACAAAATAATCTGAACTTCAACGTAGGTGTAACTTTCAGAAGGGTGCTGCTTCTTGTCAAAAATGCCATTATGAACTGATTCCGTTTTTTATAATATCAAAAATTAGCATTAATCACAGTTTATCACTTTTTTGTAAGTTTATTTTGATAAAATCAAATAACTGGCACTATTAACTGACCCACAAAATCAAACGATTAAATTTTTGACAGGTCTGATTGTCAACTATTGCTCTTGAATACTTGAATAATAGGCTTGAATTATATACAAATAGAATGTTTTGAAAAATCCAGTACACTTTCTTTTTTATAATAATTAAAAATACAGCAGTAATGAGTGACTATTAACATACGAGCAATATAGGTACGAAATAATTTTGAACTATCTTAATATATTTTCATATAATTCAATTTTAATATAGGGATGACAGATGGTAGAAGGTGACGGGGACGCGGGAGGGGGCGAGGCAGAGGAAGAGGCCGTGGTAGAGGTCGTGGCCGCGGAGCTTTACCGGATTACGTTTCCCCGTAACTCCCCCTCCCACAGCTTGAATCAGTCCCACATTATAGGACTGCTTTTAGCTTGGGGTAAACGTATATGTCATACGTACTCGAAAAGTTGTAGTATTATTGTACCATTTATTAGTATTATATTTACTTATGTCACCAGAACAACCCCTCCTTTATTTTTTGAGAAAATTTTTGAGCAAATCTGCAGTTAAAAATATATTTAGGATAAAGACAATGCATAATACGTTTTCATACTGCAGATTTATTATCTTAGTGAAACAGTGATCTGATTTTATTTTTTAATTTATCCACTTTAAACGTGCATGTATTATATTAATTATTTAGCTTGTTCTGGTATTATAACTAACATATGAATCTCAAAGATTTATCAATTTTTATCTTTATAATTTTTATTCTTAAATCTTTTTTTTTGTTTTACCAATTTTAAATAGTAATAAAAAGATAACTTACTATACGTTATAGTTAATAATTGAAGGAAACGATAATCGTATTATACTTTATACAATGAATTAAGTTTTTCATTTATTAAAACGATCTAAAATGTATTCGTTATTAGGAGTAAAAGATTTTAGTAATAAGAAAGGCTACAGAGCCTTTTTAGTTCGATTTGTGCGTTCCTTAGCTAAAACCAAAGTTATTTGTTTTATCTAATAAACTGTTAAGTCGTGAATTAAATTTTAATTTGGTTTTATTAAATTAACCAGCTTGTCAGACCGATAAACATTCCAAATTAACATCGCTGGCTTAAAGATCGATAGCGGTATTTAAAAAGTTTGTGATACAATATTATTATATGTATGAATGCTTTTAAAATCTCGTATGAAGTCACTGATTCACCAGTTTTTTTGTGTGGAGCTCACTAGCACTTATGTATAATCGCAAAAAATAAATAAATTACAAAAAAAACATTAAATGATAAGAGAATTTCTTAAAGTGTATTGTGGTGTTAGGGCAAGAAAGAGCAATATTTTGCAAAAACAAAACGTTTATAGCAATGTTTTACTACATATTAAGTACTATTTTATTTAGTTTTAGGAGTATTCAGTTTAAGCAAGAACTACAGATTTTAAAGAGATACTTACAATAAGTTTGTATGATATATCTTTTTCAAAGGGAATCCTAAAACTCCGATAAAGTAGCAAATTTAATAGTAGGTAATTATTATTAGGTATATTGTAAAACTAGCTTTCGAGTTATAGGGTTTGCCTTCTCCTTTAGAAAATAAATAATGATAATATTACATCGAATTAATTTGTGGTCCAGTTGAAAATATTCTGTGTCACGCATATTATTTTAAAAATATGTAACGTTACCGAATTATGCTGAAATTTTGTGATAAATAAACATTTATGAATATAACAAGTATTTTTCCTAGAAGAAAACTACGAAATGGGGTGACAGTTTCATATTCACTTTATTTTGTGAAAGACCATAACTAAATATTTAATGAAAAGAATTTTACTTATTACTTACTAAATTTAAAAATTCTATTAGAGTTCTAGTAGGCCTACCAGTCATACCTTTTGATAGATACGGAGTGTCATCACTGGGCCCCATAACTCCAGCGATATCCAAATGCATCCACTTTTTTCCTTTGGGTGCGAATTCCTTTAGAAATGCGGCTGCTACACACGAACCTCCGCCCTTTCCCTTGCCCATATTATTTATGTCGTACGCCGCATGTTCCGTAACTTGTTTAGAGAAATGACTCCAAAGAGGCATCCGCCACACTCTGTCTCCACAGTTAGATCCTGCTTCCTTCAGAACCTCGTACAACTCGTCGTCATTTGTAAAAACTCCTGCTGCCACGTTCCCTAAAGCGATCCTTATGGCACCTGTAAGGGTCGCCACGTCCACAACGAACTTAGGATTTAATGTTTCGCTATAACACAAGGCATCTGCAAGAATAAGACGTCCCTCGGCGTCTGTGTTGTCGACACAAATCGATTTTCCATTCTTTGCGAATATCACGTCCCCCGGTTTAATTGCTGTACCAGAGGGCATATTTTCACATAGAGGTATAAGTACTTTTAGATTTATTGGAAACTTAAACTGTGCAACGGCATTTAGGGTTCCTATCAATGAGGCAGCACCTCCCATATCAGCTCTCATTTCGTCCATATTCGAAGGAGGTTTAAGGCTGATTCCTCCAGAGTCAAATGTAACTCCTTTACCGATTAAAACTATGGGTTGTGTTTCTTTATCTGAACCAAAGTAGGTGATTTCTAAAAATACAGGAGGTTCAACAGAGCCCTTGGTAACAGAGAGGAACGCTCCCATTTTTTGTTTCTCTGCCCATTCTTTGTCATAAATCTGTACGTTCACATTCGAAGATTTGAACAAGTTTGTGACTTCTTCTGCAAAAATGCGAGGAGTCATATGATTACTTGGACAGTCAGCTAAACGACGAGCTATGTTTTGCGATGACGCTTTTGTCACTCCTCTGTTCCACAAGGTGTTTTCATCATCAGCATTTGGATTAACTTCAGGATATAGAGAGATAGTCAAAGGTGCGTCTTTTTTTGTTTTAAAAGACTGAAATCTCCAGGTACTTAAAATACTACCCTCTGCAGCAGCTTCTGCGTGTCCAAAACTTTCTACAAATATTTTTCTGAATCCCAGATTTTTTAAAACTCTACAACCATCTAGAAAGAGAAACACACGATTAAAAACTATAATACTACACTGATGGAAAAAAATACCTGCAGCTTTGGTTCTTACAGTATCTAACTCTTCATTAAGTTGTTCACTTTTGTTAAAACCTTTTGATGGTTTATTCAAGGCAACAACAGCTACGGCGTCATACTCAGAATTTCCGTCCAATCCCCAAAATACTACTGTTTTGCCCTGTTTGAGCACTCCTTCAGCCCTAAGACAACAACAGGTCTACCAAAAAGAATAATGTAAGTCATAATTTAAATTTGAGCGTTAAAACCCAATTAAGAGTGAAGTGCTGTGGTATAAAATAATAATTGTAGTAACTAGTAATGAATACTTTATTGCTATCGACATGATACAACAGCAAGAAATGATATATTGATTCTACCAATAACAAACAACAGAAAAATATCATGAAAATAGTTAACACTAATACAGCCCCGATTTTAAATCTACAAAACTAACACATGGAATTTCAAATAGCTATTTATCATTTCTAATGCATGTGAGCAATCGTCCGAAAATATATTTATGAATTCTAATAACAAATGCTTAAGTAGACAACAAAGTAACATCCCTAAAAATGTTATATAACTTTCTCAGTCATTTAAGTAGTTCTAGCACTCATATTAATTAACGACGAATGTTAATTTGTGCAGTTTTCCTAAGACACCGACACTGTAAATTTGGCACAATTATATGCATGTATGTAATTAATTAAATGAGCAAAAACATCAATGGAATTTATACATTGCAACGGCTCCTGTAAATATTTTTTGTATTACATAGATAATTAAATTTGCTTTCATTTTTCATTTAAAAATTAAAAATATAAATGTATGTGTATACAGTTCAGACAAGAGCCCCTGCAATTTATGATTTCTGAAGCCATCACATCATTACAATATAATGAATTCTCTATTGAACACTAACAGTAAAAAATGATATAACTGTGTATACATAAATTTCTGTACAATATACCGTTTCAATAAACTATTAAAAATAATTTATACATCTCCGAACGTTATACGTGATTTATTTTTAGCTATAAATACTAAAGATGTTTCCAGTTTGTATCTATTAAGTCCAGACAAAAATAGCATTATTTATAAATCAGCAAATCATTAGGAGCAAACATTAACAAAGAGTGAGATTTTTACCCCCAATTACCAATTTTTTTCACAACCACCGATGAAAACAATTGATGTACAAAAACTAGAAGGCAGTAATACATATATAGGTACAAAACAACCACTAAAAGGAACACAATGAAACGTGCATTTATAGAAAATTTAATTTGAAATTTTGGAACTGTTTTTTATAAAATATTCTGAATTAATAAATATTTAAGTAAAAAACTGCAAAGCGTTTACAGCTTCTTATTTATTTTTACAATTATTAAAGTTTTTTGAAATGATTCGTTCTTGTTCAATTTCACATTTGAAAAGATATACCCTTCTTAGCATTTGTACTTATTGCTGAAACGTTTTGAGGAGAAATTGTAGTAGCAAAACTATATTAAGAGTAGGTACAGTTGGCAGTATTATTTAATCGACTTTACAATATAATGAAATTATCAATTATTTATTTTATCAATATCATATTTAGTAAATAAAAGTAAAGTTGATCAAGCCATGTTATGCGTATGTATTAAAATACAAATACGTTTGTAAAGCTCTTTGATTTGTAAATTAGTTATCGTCATTATTTTAAATTTGTAAATTTCCAAAATGATTTTCACAATTTCTAATCGATACTCAAAACTTTTCTCAGCTACCATATAAACAGTCTTTTTCATTATAACTTTAAAAAAAAACATTTTTTAAAAAACGAATAGCATATTTAATTTTTTGCTTTGTAATAAATTAAAATGCTATTATTTAGCACAACTGAATTGATAATTAACAGGTGCAAAAGCGATTGAATTAAAAAATTATTTATCAATGTACACCCAATCTAAAATACCTTAAAAACCACCACAAAAACAAAAGGCGAGAGGAATCAATATTGGTCTTACACATTTAAATTTTCTCTATCACATGAAAGACAATGTCGAACACAATATTTTGTCGAATACTAACGAATAATAATTAACGACATTTCCGCTTTCAAACGAGCTCTAAAATGTTAATAGTTCCTTGGCTATTAGCAGCTACGACCACATTCGAGTGTTGTTTCCAACACACTGCTGATACAAACTCATTAGGTTCATCCTCTCTGCGTTCATTTTCTAAAACCCCTCTTGTAGCTTCAAATTTGTAACTGAAAAGTTTTTTAGTCAAACCCTTATAATAAATATAAAGGGCGTTATTTTCCGATCCACAGGCGACATAGTCGCCATCTGTAGCCAATCCCACAAAATTTTTCTCATTAATATGCCCCACAAAAGACCTCAGACAATAAGGAGTATTAATATTCCATAATTTTAACTGCGAATCAGTCGATGCTGATACTATTTCCTCGCTGTTGAGAAATTTAACGTAACTAACAGCTTTTTTGTGACCTTTGAACACGCTAACAGGCTCCTTCATATTTCTCAGGTCATAATAGTGGACACAATGGTCCGCACTTCCAAATGCTAGATGACAGGAACTTCGAGGATTGAATTTAACACAACAGACATTTGCTTTTGCTTCTAAGGTTGCTATTGAATGTTCTACATTCAAAGAGTACAATTTCACTCGGGCATCATCCGATCCGGATGCTATAAGTCGGGTGTCGACGTCATTAAAATCAACGCTCCAACATCTCTTTTCATGTTCTTGAAATGTTTTTGTCCTCTGGCCAGTAGATGCGTCCCAAATAGTAACAGTGCCCTCATAGTCGCTAGAAGCAAGAGTACCTTTGTGATAACTGTTCCAACTCACACATGAGATCTTCGAGCTAGATACCATTTCCATGCAAGGATAGTGAATGTCCACAGAGTCCTGAATAACAGCATTATAATCAAACACTTTTATCCTTTTTGTGACTCCAGCTATTGCAAAAAATTCGTTATCTTTATCAAATTCTATGCTGGAAACGATTGTAGAATTGTTAAAGAGGTCGTTGGAATAATTTAGGGTGGCAAGTGGTCTTAATGAGTTGTAACGTGAAAATTTGACAAGATTCTCTCGGAATTCGTTCAAACTTGAAGAAGATTCGGTAAGTTTAGGAGATTTTTCGGTATCCTTGAAAAATAAATCTTTGGACCTGGTGGTGAAGTAACATTGGACGAAATCTTCAAAATGTGCGTGCATTCGTCTTCTTCTAGTGGCCAAAGAGGACAATCCTGGATGTTTGGTACTTTCGCTACCGGCCTGGGGTACAAATGATGCGTCGTCCTTTTTCGTAGTTGATTCTATATTATCTATGATTTCAATCATTTCCTTTTTCATGGCTCGAACTGCAGAATCACCATCTGAAGCTGATCCTACAGCCCTTTCTACATCTTCTAAAGTAGGACATTTACTATGGACTTCTCTAAGAATCCTTTCAACCTCATCAATGTCATGCTTTATTATGTTCACCTCTTTAATTATTTGGTTCTTTTGCTCCTCTTTCTGTTGAAGTAAGAGTTTTAAGAATTCCAGGAGCAGTTTGTTTTGTGCAGCACATGATTCAGCTTCCAGTAGTTGTTTCCTCTGGGTCAATATTTCCAGCATTATATTCACATCTGGTAATGTAAGATTTTGGGATTCAGAAGCGATAAAGTCACGTAAACCATCGGCAAGGGTAGAAAATTCGTTTGAACTTTCTCTGCTCAACCCCAAGGACTCCAAACCGTTCATACGCATCTTGTGTTTTTTTATGACGTCGTTCAGAAGGAAATTTGGAAAGATTTGCTCGGCACTGAGAAGTGGTGAGTTGCATTTGGGGCATCGTTTCATCGTTTCAATGCACTTTAATATGCAACTGTAGCAAAAAGTATGTCCACACTTTGTTATGTGAGCCTCTTCAATTAAGTTGAAACAAACTGGGCAAAGAAAATCACTTTTTTCTTCAGTAGATTGGCTGCTTCCTGGAGCTGATCTCTGACGTTTTGGTGTCCTTACAGATGATCTGGTTGTTGGATTGCTGCCAAAACTATGTGTAGATCCTGCACTTCCACGTCCATCATGGCCACCAGTGGCCATTTTAATGGAATATTTAGATGGTGGTGATTTGGACAGTTAAGAGGGATTAAAAAGAGATGGATACCGACCTGAAACAGTCAAACAGAGTTTTTAAAAGGAAATTCTACATATTCAAAATGTTGGGAATAACTAGGACTTGAAAAGGTCTTATAAGAAATAAAAAATGAAAGTTTCAGGTCAGCTTAGGTGAAGGGTGAAAAGAATGAAAAGAAAGTAAAGCAGGGGATAACATATTATACTGGATAGAGATGCTTTGATAATATAATTTATAGCACAATAGATGTTACAATCGATTTCAAAATGCAATAACATAACTGCATAGCTTTCCTTATAATTTGTTCAAAAACTAATGCATTCAACATCAATTACTGGAAACAGATTATTAGGAATAATTAATAGTTTTTACTTACAATTCTACTTGTTTTTGCAGCTTATTCTGGGTTTGTTGGTTATATCTTTTTGCAGTTGAAGTTAGGACTAATGTTTTGTTTTCTTTAAAGACGCCAAGAACTAATCCTTTCTACAATAAATAAATAGCTTTTCTATACTATTTAAGAAGAATATAAATACAAAAATACCTTTCCTATATCCACAGCAGCATCACAAAATAATCTGAACTTCAACGTAGGTGTAACTTTCAGAAGGGTGCTGCTTCTTGTCAAAAATGCCATTATGAACTGATTCCGTTTTTTATAATATCAAAAATTAGCATTAATCACAGTTTATCACTTTTTTGTAAGTTTATTTTGATAAAATCAAATAACTGGCACTATTAACTGACCCACAAAATCAAACGATTAAATTTTTGACAGGTCTGATTGTCAACTATTGCTCTTGAATACTTGAATAATAGGCTTGAATTATATACAAATAGAATGTTTTGAAAAATCCAGTACACTTTCTTTTTTATAATAATTAAAAATACAGCAGTAATGAGTGACTATTAACATATTTATGTTCTTAAACATTTAGGTTGAAGTTACATTTGATTGTGGTGGATATCAGCCCTGTGATTTTTTATAGACAATGGCTAAAGTCTCAACTTTCCCTTGGGCTTTTTTTTAAATTAATATTTTATCTATTTGAAATGAAGAATTTTAATTAATTACTTTATTTAGTACTGTAAATATAATTATTACCCTGAAATTACTTATATGTACTCTGTTGACTGCTGAGTCATTTTTGTATTTGAAAAGGTCATTATAAATCAAGAGTAATATATAAGTTAAAATCCTTTAAAAAAAATATATAATTATGTCGAATTGTACATTAGAATTGTCGACTTTACAACTGGCAAAGTATTATAGCACTTATTTTATTAATTAATTGTATTACATGTATTCTATTTCTTTTATAGAGTTTTAAATTTGGTTGAAACTATCAAGTTGGATGACCCAACTAACACTTTTGAAAAAATTAGAAATCAGTTGTTTAATTACTTATTCGTTTTGGATTTTGAATCAACTTGTTGGGAACCGAATGATAAGAACAGAGCTGCTCCAGAAATTATTGAATTCTCTGTTGTATTATATTCCATTTCAAAAAATGAAATTATATCTGAATTTCAACAGTATGTAATGCCAATTGAGAGACCCCATTTAAGTATATTCTGTCAAGAATTTACAGGTATGCAATATTAAATTAAGAATAAAAGGAAATTGAAAAGATTAGTCCGTAAAATTGTCAAGTAAAAACCAATTATAATTTCTAAGGTATAACTCAGGAGAAAGTGGATAATGGTGTACCACTTGGGACATGTTTAATGGTACTTGGAAAATGGATTAATGATATGAAAAGTCTTCATGGTATTGTTTTCACAGAAGAAAAAGACTCAAAAAGAAAAAATGCAACGTTTGTTACTTGGTCTGATTGGGATTTAAATGTTTGTCTACAAAAAGAGTGTCAAAGGAAAAGAATATTTAAACCTGAAATCTTTAATAGATGGATCGACTTAAGGGCTTTATATAAGGTTTGTATGAAATTGAAAAAGAAAAGATTCCAGGATTTTAGTAGAAAAAGACCATTGCTCATGTCAGGGTTTTGACTTAAATGAAAAAAAACGTTCTTTTTATCTTTTATCATCTTGTTTTGTAGGAACATTACCAAAGGAAACCAAAGGGTCTCAAAGGGGCATTATCTGAGTTGGGGTTGTGTTTTGAAGGACGGGAACACTGTGGTCTACACGATGCAAGGAACACCGCCAACTTAGCTGCTAAAATGATAAAAGAGGGAGTTTTACTTAAAATAACGAAAGATTTATCAGATAAGAAGACACCTCAAACTGGAATAAAAAAAGAATAATTATGAATGACTTTTTATTTTTAAGATTAATTATACCAAAATAAAATAATATTTGCGTTTAACTTACAAAAATTGATTCATTGGATCTTCTTCACGCCTCCTCTTCATATAATAAGCTTCCATTTCTTCTTCGGATGGTTTTTTAACTTCATACATGCTATTATAAGGTCTCTTTCTTTCGTCTATTTCCAGGTACTTTTTGGCTTCCTCTTGGTGCTTTTCTTCAGCATCCAGGGCTTCTTTTAATTTGTCCCCTTTCTTCTCCACCTTTGACTTCTTTTTCTTTTTGTCCTTTTTCTTTTTCTTTGACTTCTTTTTAATTTCCTCATCAGAACTAGAACTATCATCAGGGGAAGATGATTCTTTTCCACTGTTTGACTCATTCTTAAAATGGTTTGTATGTGGAACTGATGTTTCATTTTGTAACTTTCCAGCTTCTCCAAGACAATAAGAATTTTTAATGAATGAATGACAGCATTTGTAACCCCATTTGCCATCTTTCCAGAATGATCCCCATACACTGGTATGATTATTTATATAAACATCCTCTTCATATTTTGATCTCACAACTGGTTTCTCTGCTCCCTTAACAATTTTTCCAGACCTTGAGTATTCCACATAATCTTCTGTTTGTGCCAGCAATAGAGTTTTTGGAGGTGCCTTTAGGTGTTCCTCACCCCCATACCTTTCAAGTACACTCTCCTGTACTTTTGACTTGAATTCCTGTTTCTTTTCTTCATACTCTTTTTGAAGTAGTTCCAATTTAGTTGGTTCTGCAAGAAGATGTATGTCCACTCCTTTTTCATGAGCTTCCCAAGCAAATATCTGAGCTTTGGCATGCTTAGTTGTGTCTCCAGTAAATCTTACAAAGTTTTCTCCTTGATATCTGTAGAAATTAAGTAATTTAATAACTTTACATTACTAATGATTATGATTTTACCCATCATCCTTGTTTGGCTTAGGATTTTCCCTCATAGACCTTGTTTTGGGATCATAATAGGCTGAATTAGGATCCAAGTTACGTAAATATTTAGCTGTGTCCTCTCTTATCCTTAAATTCCTGACTGTAATTCTCTGTTTGCTGTCAACTTTTGTTCCTGGCATATCAACCTCATCAACATATTTATCCTCATCTTCTTCTTCATCAACTTCCTCTTTATCATCATCAGTTGCAAGTTTATCAGCACGTAGTTGCCTTTTGGCTTCTTCAACCTTCTGGAATTCTTCAATGATAGCCCTATGCTCTGATGGATCATAACCACTCCATCTGTCCCTTTTTCCATCATAACTCAATGATAAGTTTTTTTGTATATATTCATCAGGAGCTATGTTAACGCCAGAATATTTAGCGCCTACCTTACGAGGTCTGTCCATGCAATCTTTCTTTTTATGAGTCATTGCACCACAATTTTCACAAGCTCCCTTGCGGTACTTAATTACTACATTACTCTGCAAGATAAGAAATTAGATCTCAAATAAATCAGTACATTAAAAAGAAGAGCACTTACTGCATCAACTCCACGCTTATACCATTCGTCTAAATCCGAAAATGACTTTTGTTTGTCCTCTTGGGGACGCTGATGTTTTAGAGTGGGCCCTTGGGCCCCATAATACCAAGGAGCAGTTGCAATATACTGAGGTATGTGGGGGTTTATATCTTTTCCTTCCTCATCTACAGCAGCTGGCGCAGTACCAGCTTTTCGGGCTTCTTCTAACTCCTTCGCCTTCCTCCAATCTTCTCTAGATTTCTTTTTCGGTTCATCATCTCCCTCTGTTTTGGATTTCAATATTTGTGATACAGGAAGTCCATGGGAAGTAGCAGCCATAATTCACACACTTTTTTTCGGAATAAATCGCGTCTGTATTTAATTTTATTAAATAAATTCAATCAAACGCAGCAGAAACTAGTAATCTAACCTCAAAAGTTTGACAACTGCGACCTTGTACGTTTGGTTGCCATTTTGGTTTCGCAAACGCCGCGAATTTCAAAACGACGCACAATTTGACGAAATATAATGCAAGCATTGATGGATAATTTTATTAGAAACCTCGAATATTATTGCAAAACCAGTACATAAAGTGTAAAACTAATTATGTTATGTATATAGAAAAAATACTTATACGAGTCGTAAATGCAAATACAAAAAGTAAATACGTACTTCCAAAATTGCAATTTAACTAAAAAAAAAGGAAAGTATTCAAACAAAATTTGGCAGATTCGCGACAATGAAATGTATCGTATATAGAGATATTGAGGTAGCTATTTTACTTGTTGAAATAAGAATAATCACTAACTCCCACACCCCTCAGGGGAGTGGGTTGACAGGTGACCAGCCTGTCCAAAATAAAGTCGAAGGAATCCCCTTGAATTCATGACAGCACTTGAACTTGCATCTCTGATATATACAATACGTTCAAAATTTTAAATTAAGTCAGTACGCGTTGCCCCAACTTCGAAAATAGTTCGGAGCAAACTGCGCTGAATGATGATGATATCGAAGGAAATAAATGGCGAGAGCGTAACTTCCGAATGGATTGTTTTAACTTACGACATTAACACATGTACGCTAAACTAAAGAGAGAAAAGACGATAGACAATAAACATTTTTACGAACACTTGTCAGCACTTTGGTTTTTGTTCACTTGGATTAGCCAGTTGATAAAGAAGTTGGATTATAGTGCGCGTCGGTCTGCCCGTCATTCTACGTTTCGTCAAATACGATATGTTTTTGTTCTTCATTACCATTCCACTATTGGTGATGTCAACGTGCATCCAGTCAACGCACTGAAGGAACTCCCGAAGGAACGCGGTCGCATTACAGGCGTTCACCGCACCTTCGCCCCTGTTATCCACGTCGTGTGAAGGAAATTTTCTTAACTTTTTGCCAAAATATTCCCAAATGGGAAAACGCCACACCCTGTCTCCAGTTATCACAGACGCTTTTCTTACCTAAAGTTAACGTTAGCTTTTTAATGCTAATTCCTGAATGAAATAAATAGTTCAAGCTTATGAGACAACAATTATAATATCCCTATAACCTTAATAGTTCAGCAAACTTTCGAAATTGTTATCTATTTAAATACTTAAAAATTCAATTCAAAATATTGTAGCTTATACCTGTGCCCACAAGTTTTCCGAGTTAGTAAAGACAGAACTTGCCGACGATCCTATAGCACCTTCAGTTCCGGGCATCAGGGTGGCAAAATCGATTACCATTCGGGGCTTGAACGTACCCTGACCGTAAACAAACGTATCGGCCAAAAGCATTCGACCTTCGTGATCGGCATCTTCGATCATGATCGTCTTCCCATTCAAACCACACACCACGTCACCAGGTTTCATTGCCATACCGCTGGGCATGTTCTCGCACAAGGGGATCAGACCGGTGATATTAAGGGGAATACTGAGGGCCGCAACGGCCTTCATTACGGCCACTATAATTGCGGCCCCTGCCATATCGCCCCTGTTATCGGACATGATTCGAGTTCTTTTCAGACTCAAGCCCCCGCTGTCGAACGTGATGCCCTTTGCTGCGAGCATGATTGGTTTCACGTCTGCCGGCTCCCCACAATAGTGCAGTTCCAGAAAGATCGGCGGTTCGCAAGAACCCCGAGCAACTGTCAAAAAAGCGTTCATCTTCTTCGATTCGATCCAATCTTTATCGTGAACTTCCACCTACATAATATAGTGTAATAAATTGATGTGGAGAGTTTGAAAAGTTTTTACGATACCTTTATTCCGCAAGGGCAAAGTTCATTGACAGTTTCTTGGGCAAAATGCAGCGGGGTCATTTGGTTGCCTGGGGTGTCGGAAAGTCTTCTCGCTAAATTTTGGCATTCTGCCTTGAAGAGACCGCGCTGGAAACTCTCGGTGTCTGGGTCATCGTGCAATTCAATCGATGGTATCATGCTTTTGTGCAGTTTGTTGTCCTGGTAGCGCCACAGGGCTAACGCTGCTCCTTCGGCAGCTTGTTCGGGATGCCCAAGACCCTCGATAAGAACTCGATGAAGTCTGCTCATTTTCAATCTTTGAATACCGGCACCTGCAGCTCTCCGAGAGGCCTCTGTTCCTTCGTCGATGCATTCCAGTTCGTTGTAGCACAAATTTGGATGACCTAAACCCACTGCCGCAACCGCGCAAAATTCGGTATCGAGGTTGGTGAAAAGAAGGGCTTCTCCTACCTTCAATGTTGTTCCGGATCTCGAAATAAAATCTTTTTTAGCACGCATTGTTTACTCATACTCATGCCGATTTAAAACGATTTCAACTGTAGAACTACCCAAGATTAATTGTTACTTACGATTTGATAAGTTCAAAAAATTTCCCGTCAGTGCAGTCGTTGTACTTTTTCGCAGCACTTGACAGAATTGGTTCACCATTATCACCTTCGTATACACCCAATATTATACCTTTCTAAAAGCAAATAAAATTTACTAAATGTGCCTGCCTACACAAGTTTTTTTTTACCCTTTCAGGTTCGCACCCCCCATCACCACCGGAACAAAAATTCCGTACAATTTTCAAGCGATTTTTATATTTCCATAGTTGAACATTAAATTTGAAAGTTTGAAAAGGACTTTTGAACAATCGGAAAACATTATTCATCTTTCATACACATCACAAAAAGAATTTTGAATATTTCGGCGCGACACAGATTTTGACGAAGAAATGATTACTGTTTATAGTTACGATTTTATATTTGAAAAAAAGTGCCTAGCAACACCCTTTAAGTCATGGCAAAAGTGATAATTTTGTACCAATGGATAATTTTAGACGACCATCAAATCTTGTCTACTCGAAACCTAACCATTAATAATATCTACCAATTGCAAGTTGGTACATTTATAGAATTATTCTTATGAGGGACATTATAAAAGGGACATTTTCTAACAAAAAAGGTACTGTCTCAAAAAAACGTGTTTGAAGTAAATACTGATTGATACATTTGTCATAAATTTATTAAAAATCTTAAATAGTCCATATAATAAATAGTACTATCAATATATTATAAAGGTATAAATGTAAATAATACTTAGACACTTGATAAAATTTGCTTAGGTAATGAATTAACGTATGAGGTTTTTGAAAAATACAAAAGTTTTGCGCGATGAAATGCGTTGTAGTATCAAGAGATAAACTGATGCAACCATTTTACTTATTGAAATAAGAATAATCACTAAGTCTCACGCCCTTTGGATAAGGGAATGAGTTGACAGGTGACCAGCCTGTCCAAAATAGAGTCGAAGGAATCCCCTTGAATTCATGAAGGTAGTTTGAACTTGCATCTCTGATATAAATACATTCGAATTTTAAAAAAGTCGGCACAGTGCACAAAAAACAAAACCGAAAATGAACCAGAATCGCGCTCTCACCCCAAATAAATTTACAACACACCCTTCAAGAGTCATGAACTAGTAGACACATAACGATCACAATTCTTCTTGTAGGCAGGTACGTCTTTTAACAAGAGACTTCGCGATTTGCTATCGCAGGACAGGCGAGCTGATAGAGGAGTTGGATCAATGTACGTGTCGGTCTGCCGGTCATCCTACCCTTTGTTAAATAGGGTACAACTTTATTAAGAGAAACCAGCCCCGTTCCGGTCGTATCAAAATGTATCCAATCCACGCATTGGATGAACTCCTGAAGGAACGCCGCACCCAAACATGCCGAACCCCGGCCGTAGCCTTTGTTGTTAACGTCGTGTGACCTGTAGTTAGTGACCTTGTCCGTGAACGCTTTCCACAGCGGCAGACGCCAAACTCTATCTCCAGATATCACCGACGCTTTTCTTACCTGAATCAAAAATTCGCTCAGAGGTGAACATAATTAGAAGCAAATGTTTATTTTTTGTTTACCTGGCTCCACAAAGTTTCTGAATTGACGAAAACTCCAGTAGCTCCAGATCCGAGCCCCTTCTTGACCCCAAAGGTAAGAGTGGCCACGTCGATTATAAGACGCGGCTTGTAAAAATTTTGTCCCCAAACGAATGCGTCAACCAGCAGAAGTCTACCTTCGTTATCACAATCTTCTATCTCGATGGATTTGCTGTTTAATGCGCACACTATATCTCCAGACTTCATGGCCATCCCGCTGGGCATGTTTTCACACAGGGGAATGAGACCGGTAATGTTTAGGGGTAAACTTAGGGCTGCTGCAGCTTTCATAGCGCCAACTACAGCGGCTGCTCCTGACACGTCACCTTTGTATTTAGACATTTTATGTTTCGGCTTCAGACATAATCCACCGCTGTCGTACGTTACTCCCTTCGCCACAATCATGATCGGTTTCACCCCTCTCGGTTCTCCACAGTAATTCATTTCTAGGAATATGGGGGGTTCACACGAACCCCTGGCAACCGTCAGAAATGCGTTCATCTTTCGCGCTTCTATCCAATCTTTATCGTGAACTTCAACCTATCAACACAATTTTGATTTTGAAACTAATATCCATCATAGATCTCCGAATGGAAGACTATGGTGTGCAGTTTATGCGAAAGGAACTCGTTCCGGTGGATGAAAAATGTTTTACCTTTATTCCGCAAGGGCAAAGTTCGTTGACTGCTTCCTGGGCAAAATGTAAGGGTGTCATTTGGTTTGCGGGCGTGTCCGACAATCTCCTCGCCAAATTCTGACATTCGGCTTTAAACAATCCTCTTTGAAAGCTCTGAGTGTCGGGATCTTCGTACAGTTCTAACGACGGAATGGTCCACCAATCTTTGCGTTGCTTGTTCTCTTGATACCGCCATAGTGCCAGAGCACTTCCTTCGGCCGCCTGTTCAGGATGTCCAAGTCCTTCCACCAGGACCCTGGTGCAATTCCTTTTAATAAGCGATTGAGATCCTACCGCTGCCGCCTGTCTAACGGCTTCGGTGCCTTCGTCAATAACTTCGAGCTCGTTGTAGCAAAGGTTTTGACTCCCCAGTCCTACCAATGCCACCGCATAGAACTCTTGGCCTAAATTGTTAAACACACAGCCGTCCCCTACTTGAAGTGGTCTTGCACAACACCTACCCGATATAAAATGTAATGATAGTAAAAATGCTAGTTGTTATCTACTGTTTCACCTTTTATAAACTTCAAGCAATTTGCCATTGACGCAATCGTTAAATTTTTTAGCGGTGGGCGTCAAACAGGGTTCTCCTCCATCGCCTATGTACACTCCCAATACAAGCCCTTTCTGTAAGAGGGTTGAATTAATTAAAGGAATGCCGTTTTTGAGAGAATAAAATTCTCACCCTTTCGTCTGAACACAAATCCGCGCCAGCACAAAGATTCCGACAATTTTTCAATCCAACAATTTTCCGTAGTAATAGTGCAAGCTTTGAATTTTTAATGAGAATTTTTGAACAGTTCATTAACATTTTTCTTCTTTTTCGCTCACCACATGAATAATTTTGAGTTTTTAACGTGACGTGGATTTTGACTAACTATTGTATTATTACTGTTTATAGTTACCCTTCGAAATTTTGAAAAAATCACGGCTATTTTGATTAAATTATGCATCCTATTTATTTTAGTTATTTTTGATGGCCTAAGAAAGTTGTTTTCATTTTCCTTTTCGCTAAACAATATTATTACAAACGTGTGACTGTGTATCTAACTCCTGAAGTGTGAAACTCTTTTTCTTATGGTAAAATACACGTTAGAAACATTTGTAAAACCGGATTGTATGAATATTAATTGAAATTATTATTTAAATGAGTTTTTAGCTGATGAAATCTTTCATTTTCTTTCATCATCCGGATTTACAAAAAAACAACTATTTATTTGTGCAGTAATGCATATTTAACACAAATGATTCTAGATAAAGTTATTTCTGTATTGTAAGTTAACAAATAAAAAAGTAAAATAGTCTATTGAATCGGGGGATTTCGCAGATTACCTACTTTTGTATTATCTTTGTATAATTAGAAAGTTTTCAATCTTCTTCATGTCAGTTACCTCATTATTCTTAAATGAAAATATTTAAAATTTTGTTACGAGAAAAGCAGGTGCAGTTTTAACTTTGCACACTGTATTTTTTTGACGAGTTTGGCATTAAAGTCTTTTAACTTTTGCTTAAGCTAAGGAATGCCACTAACTTGCATCTTCATTAATATTTATTACTGTTAATAAGTACTTGTTTCCTGGTCTGGTGTCAATGCAAATTTTTTTATTATGTATAAAGACCACACGGTTAATGTTAATAAATACAGATGATTTCTTGTTTTTCCATTTTTCCTACCATCCAACATTGTAAAGTCTGACGTCATTTAAATAAACTTATATATAATAATAACGAGCTGGTCTTGTCCGACCAGTTGCGATTCTTTTGCGTTACGAGTCAAGTGAGAAAGGCGGTAAGAAGAAGTTCGAATTTTCACAAAAAATATTACACATATGTGTCAATGAACACGAGAGCTGCAGCATACAGGAGATCATTGGAATTCACTACCGTACCCAGGTATATTATTTTTTAACATCATCAATTAAAGATAAAATCCGTCAAGTCAAAGTAGTCCAAGTAATCGTCAGGCAAAGAATTTTGCTAACGGCATTTTCAATGGAATTTCTTCAAGGATAACGTATCTAATACGTATTATATTATTTCGCATATTTTTAATATCATAAATATGGATTCAACTTTGCGCTAAACTTTACCCAATTTACGCAAAAATAAATTAAACAAATTTGAACCCCAGAAAGACAGACAGCTGTTTATGATAAGTCTATTCCATTTTAATTTAAATAATTTTAATCAGGTGGGATAATCTCTACGTAAGAAAAGGAAGCAGAAGAGGGAATTCGGGAAACCGTTTGGAACTAAAAGTTCTCACCCAGATACATCACGTCCCTTAAAAAGTTTATACTCCAGAACAAAATGGCTCAAGGAACTGCTAAAGGTCAAATTGAAACCAAGGAACAGGCCGCTCCTTGGAAAACAACCAATAAGTAAGTGAATTTTAACAAAGGACAATAATCTACAGGGCGTTTCTACAATTGCATTATTTTCGTAAATATTATTGAATTTAATTTTCAGGGGTAGCGATAATCAAATAAAATATGATAAGGAGAATGCATCGAAGAAGGGAAATGACCATGGTGCATGGGGTCCTACATTTAAGGATAAAAATCATTTCGCTTCGTTACATCATTGCTGATTTTATTTGCTTTATATAAAGAGATATGTATCTATATTTAATAATATTGTTTACAATTAATTAATTATAATAATGTACTCATCTATATGTATATTGTGAACGGAAAAGGAGAAGAAAAGAAAACATGATATTAGTAGATTATTTATTTATTTTTATTTGGATACTACAAATACATTGCAATTCAAGTAGTACCTAATGTTTTCTATGAGAGATATTGGGGGGTTGTAGTTGATAATTGGGTAGTGCGTTTTCTTCTATGCCACAGTTTTTCCCCGAAGAGCCAGAAGCAAGCAAGGGTGAAACCTTTCATAATTTAAAACACAAACTACATTTGAAGATACAAAATTCGAGTAATCATTATAAAAAAGATATTAGAGAATATCATTTAAAAATTGGATTTAATTTCCGTAAACTGAAACACAATTTTCTTACCTAGTAAAAGAACAAAGAAACTTCCTTGCATATCATCCAAACTGACCGTATGGTTTGTAACTTCCGTGAACCGCCTTGTCTTAAAACATCGATTTTTTTTGGGAAGATAACTTTTAAACCACTTTTCAATCAGACCCATTTGATGTAATCGTTTTATTCTAAAGAAGAAATGAGTTATTTTAAATTCGAAAGTGGATTAGACGTTTATCATAATGTATTTTTAACTGTTTTGATTAACGATTTACTTAACTGAAAATTGAGCATACTCAAATATGGAGTTCCAGGCGGAACTGCTATCCCAATTTGTTCCTCAAAATATACCTCAGTCCCTGAAATTGTTTCTATAAGAACAGATAGCAATATTTGTGCAAAGAATTGAGTATAATTTTGTTGGCTCGTATTTAGCTAATTAAAAAAAATTATCGTCTATTAAAGGGAAAAGTACCAAGTGTTAAATCACACCGTCCAGTTATTTCGAAATAATTTTGCATATGGAAATGTAAGCGTGTTTGCCAATCAAAATGAACATGCTTTCCCTTGGCGACGTCAACTACCATGTTATGGTCATATCTCGAGTATTTCATCCCTCTGCTCAGTATTTTGTAATTGTTTTCGTACGACGCCTGAAAGTAAAGAAATGACACTCATCCGGGTGGTTGTGAACTTTATTTCTAAAATACTTTCAATTGTTCATCCATGTAACTGTCTCTTACAACGCTCCACGTGATTGTATCTTTTCGGGCTATTACATCGTCAATGCTGTTCATAGGGATGTCCATTTTGGGGAAAGTGAGAAAAGCTACAAGACTTCCGCAATACGTTGTGGCCACAATGAGCACCACAATCCACCAAGTGCCTACCACAATTCTAGCACTATCGGCAAATGGAAGATGCATGCCGCCTAGATAAATTTTACCGAAAGAATAATGCATAATCTATAATAATTCATCAAAAGGGCTTTAAACACCTAATCCTCATGCCTTAGTTGAAGAGGTTTGGTCCTTATCGAAGCCAAATTATATTTTGATACAAAAGAATTTCGAATTACCCATTACATCAAAAAATAATTAAATGGCTTCAACTACATTAGGAAGGCTTAAAGTTATTAAAATTCTTTTGATGAAGATATCAAAATCAAATATAACAATTAATGAAGACAGTTAAGTAAACATCTTCGTTCATTTCAATTGTTTAATTGTTTTATCGCGTTTCTACTACTTAGCTTTTTAATTACCCATTGTTATTATCGACTTTAGTAGTAATTTAAGTTTTTATTGAAACGGCTTGAAGTCCTCTTTTGGAGAACATGTTACAAATCATTATTGTACGAATTGGAAGTGGATTTTAAAGCACAAAACTCTAAAACCCTGCCCAGGATCTTACTACAATAAGTCCAATTAAAAGTCGAGTATAGAGTTTTAATGAAGTTTAAGATTATTTCTTTTTATATAATCCATACAAATTGTAAACAATTTTGCCACCAAATATGTTTTCACTATGTTCATTGGAATTACGTTATTTTCANCAATTACATCAAAAAATAATTAAATTCACTCCAAACTTCAATTACTTCAACTACATTAGAAAGGCTTAAAGTTATTAAAACTTTTTTGATAGAGATATCAAAATCAAATATAACAATTAATGAAGACAGTTAAGTAAATATCTTCGTTCATTTTAATTGTTTTATTGCGTTTCTACTACTTAACTTTTTAATTAAGTTTTTATTGAAACGGCTTGAAATACTTTTTTGGAGAACATGTTACAAATCACTATAGCACGAATTGGTAGTGGATTTTAAAGCACAAAGCTCTAAATCTCTGCCCAGGATCTTACTATAAAAGTACAAATCAAAGTAGAGTAAAGAGTTTTAATGAAGTTTAAGATTATTTCTTTTTATATAATCCATACAAATTGTAAACAATTTTGCCACCAAATATGTTTTCACTATGTTCATTGGAATTACGTTATTTTCAGTTATAGAAATATAAAATTTATTAATCACAATAATGGTTAAAAAATTGGAAATTTTGTTGTCGAATGTGATTTTCCTATTCCACGTTGTTCATAAATATGGATAAAAATGGAAAATGTATTAACGTAATAGTAAAACAAAAACAATATAGAAACGTGTGCCTCTACACGTAAAAAACAACCGTGTAACCTCATTGAATTATAATAAAATGAGACAGTATCTTGTATCTGATTAATTTACATAACTAGCTACGCTAATCTTTCTATTAATTCATCAGAATTGTTGTGAGCAATCTTCGACTAATCCTTGTACAAAAAGTATTGTATTATTGTAAATATTTTTTTATGAAATAGGTAACTTTTCAGAATAATAATATACATTTATTTAAATGAAACTTTGTGTTACCTTGTTGCAACAGTGCACCGTACATATACCAGACGCAGTTTTGTATGGAGTACAACCCTCCTCTCATTTCTATTCCCTTATACTCATACACAGGACTTAGTCTATTTACAGCAAACAACACTGGACCCATACTTATAATGGCCAACCCCAAACACAACCAGGTCTTTAAAATATTTAACGAAAAAAAAATTATTTAAAAATAATAATTTCCCAAAAAGTCAATGCGCCAAATCAAGACTATAAGGGGGGTAACAATACTCACATTTTCCGTAAATGGTGACATAAAGAGCAACGCTCTGCTTAGTTCCTTTGGTCTTGCTACCAGAAACGTGTAGCTTTGGATGTTTATGGGAATTGTAAAGTTAACAACTCTTTTATGTTCTTGTTTAATGGTGAATCCGCATGCGGCCATGATAACAGACTTGCTTTTGATCAGTTTCACTATTGGTCGTGGCAAGACGTTGGTCAAAACATTGGATAATTCCCTCCTGTGGTTGTGACCATCGCTGGAATTTCTGGAGATGGCCGAAAGATTCTTTAATACTAACTCTGAAGGCACTTGAACGGTGAAGGTGAAATTTAAATTGTTCGCTATTTCCTCTAAAATGTCGAAAACTAAACCTTCGTAAGCTAAAACCGCTCCTGTATCATTCAGCGTAAGGATTTGCCAAGGTGGATTCTAAAAAGAAATGGTTCATCAATATAAAATATTATTACAAGTCTGTAACTTACATGAAATGAAACTACCGGTAAATTTTTTCGCCGAAAACCATGTTCAACGTGCGGAAAAAGAACATCAGTCAAAATGGCACCTTTGCTGGGTGACCATACACCTACATCGATTAATTTGTAATCTAAGGCGTAGGACCCGGTGTATTCAACCCCCCAAGTCTCTCCAGCTTCTATTTTCCACGCTGTACAATTCCCACATTCACCATAGTGACGCAAATGACTCTAGAAAAGATTGCAATGAAACTTCGTCAAAAGTCGAAGCGAATTTTCGAAGAATGTTTAAATATTTTTAAGTACGTTCTGGTACTACCTCCAAACCACGCAATAGGAAGTCACTTCTATCTGCTTTGGTTTGTCTTATAGCTTCCCATTCTTCGTCAGATACTTGACTGAACAATTCTGCTTCGTCCATTACAGCCAGATCTAACGATTTTACAAACCCGTTAATCATTTCTTTGACATGGCACAATAGTCCTTCCTATTGAAGACAAAAGTGTAATATGTAAAATTACCTAAACTGTTACAATTACAATTGACTTGATTGCATCGAAACAATTATTAATTCATTAAGAAAAGATGCAGACCTTGCAAGATGATCCAGATTTTGTGGTATTATATATGAACGAAATATTATCACCTTCTGAAAATAAGGTCTTCACCGAGCTGATATTGCTTCTAAGTTGATCGGAGATTACATACAACCATTGATTTCTTGGGTGGGTAAGTTTCAATCTCCTCGCCATTTCCATCATTATTTCTACGTAATCTCGTTTAATAACAACCAAAAAATTCATGCCAGAACTTTTCACGGGAATCGTTGACAATACATTTTGTAAATAAGGTCTAATATTTAGCAGAGAAGTGTTCGAAAACAGGCTTACTAAGCTTACTGATGCCCCGTTATCTTGGAATTTTGATGTTGATTGTGGCGTTAGTGATTTTACAACCTTTTCTACTAAATCTCGCCCTTCAAAAACGTAACAGGAAATTTTGCAATCGATTTCTAATTACGGTAAAAAAAGTACCTAAACTTCTGTCGTATATCATTGTAATAGACTGCCATTTGTAAGATTTTACAACACGTAGATCTAAAATCATCTGAGGCACTTCCCGACCATTGTCTACCAGAGGAACAACGACAGCCCTATCTGAGGGCAATCGAGGGCAATCTGATTCTATAATAACAAGCGTTGTAGTGTAGAACAAGTTATTGCAAAATATTGTTGTTAGAAGTCTCTACCTGTAATTGCCATGTGAAGAGCATTTTCCCTGTAAGCAAGTTCGAAAATTTTCCAAGTATCGTCGCACGATGCAATACTTAAAACTGCGGTAATATCTAAAAGAAAAAGTACTTCTAACAAGGGCGTTTGTTGGGTAAAACCTTTACCTTTAATATTTATCGTCGTCCAAGAGTAGTACTGTACATTAACCCCACCATGCTTTAATATTTCTCTTTGTACTGTAGCTATATGTTCTACAATGGCATCTTTTACTTCATCATATTTCTCATCCATATATTCTCGATCAATTATGATCGCTGAAGATTTCACAAACTTGAGCAAACGGTAATATCGAAATAAGTACGGTTTCTTACCGAGGGTCGCATTAACATCTAAAAGGGATGGAAAATTGTCACCACTAACAGAAATCACTAATAACAGAAGAAAAACGAAGCCATATCCGGACATTTTCCGCTAATAACGGTAATAAGTTCATTTTTGTTACTTATAAAGCATCTCAAAAATTCTATTAAAGTTATGTAGATCATGATATTAATATAAAGAGGGTTGATATGAACACCTGGGGTATCGACTGAATTATAGTTTACACGAATCTAATGTAGGCTGTAGTTTGTGCAATGAAAGGTCGCATTTAATATTTAATTAAGGATTACGCGCACTGGCGATTGGTTCCGTTACAAGAAAAACTTCAAATGTTTCATGAATTCAGTGTCCTAATTCTTTATCCAAATGTCATCAAAATTAAAAAGTAATTTATGAGCTCTCTTTTAACGTATCTTATTAATGTTGCGAAGTTTAATAACTTTTGATTGCTTTAAAAAATAAATTAGGTTTTTTTAAATAAAATCTATACGAATTATAGGTAATCTTTTATTGCAAGAAAAAATTGTTTTAAATACTTTTTGATAATTACTTTATTATAATCCCTTAGAATACCCCTTGTCCTTTTTTTCTGATCAGCAAAACTATAGTAAATGTTAGAACATTTAAGGGTTGAGTTCTTTAAAGTAGGTGAAACTACTCAAATTATTACAGCACTAACTTCATTTAGTTGATAATAATTGTCTGGTTATTTTGAAAATGCCTCCAGATTTATCTACAAAAATATTTCCTGAATCATTACTAAGCTGTAATTATATTTCAGTTAAATAGGGATAAATGAATAAAAGAGGGAATATTCTAATAGTTTATTATGATAATCTATATACGTATGTAGGCACAGTATGCATTAATACTGTAGTATTAATAGATAATGTAATATTAAGCAAATCCTATTTTAGGTTCTTTCCCGAAAAGTTTAAATAGACGATAGTTACTCCCCCTAGCGCTATCACACAAAAAATCACATTTAACAGGTAGACTTATGTAGGTTCCTAAGGTGCTCAACAGGGAATTTTTCAAATTGTTTTGCATTCATACATTACCTTCAATATAAAGCTGTATAGGCTTCCACAGTGCTCGGGTACTTAACAAGAACTTTGCAACTTTACTAACTTAAAATATTAAAATTTATTAACGCTAATTAAGCAAACTATTCACTTGGTTTTAGAAAAGGTCTAGCAATTTAGTCTTAATTACATTGATTAACATCAAAGTACAATTAAAATATTAGTTGCTTTAGTAGAATAAGTTATCTTTAGTTCTTTATTAATACATACTCATGCAAGTTTCTTTTAGCTTTTTAAAAATAATTTTCTGTGTTAAAAAATCGAATAAGTTTGTCTTTGTCTGACTTTAAAAAGAAGCAAACTTGCCTACAACCCTCTTGTTAAATTAAATAGTATTTCATGTAATTTTTTAATAGAAAGCATCGATTGAGATATAAAAATGTAACTTAACGATCTGTTTAAATTCAAAGTATTATGCCAGCAAATGGGTGGAAATTTCTGAAGCAGTGCACAGACTGACTGCTGTGGCCCAGTTAAATATTGTAATATAAAAAATATCGCATCTTGGTAATAATAAGAATAAAAACAAACTGTAGGTATTGTAAAAATCATATTTATTCATATTTATGTACTATATGTACTATATACATTAATAAACTTAATTACATAACATTGAAGCATCTGTTCACGAACCAATCTAAAGATTTTCCATTTTAGGTAGGCAGTTAAATATTAACTGGCCTTCCTCCCATTTTGATTTTTTTTTTATACACATCATCTACAATAATAATTAATAAACGACACACGGCAACGTGCGCGGGTCACACGTTATTAATTTTCTTACAATTCATTCGCGTAAAAAAAAAAAGAGAAAAATCAAAAGCGACAAATGAACTTCTCCATATCTTCACCAATCACCATTCATCATTATGCATAATCCTCAAATTCTTCGACAAGTGTCACTCTTCGCGTGTCGCCCGATGACAGTCGCCGGCGGGGGCTGCTTGCGTTCAGCCCGCTCCTGCCCCCCGCCGTTCCACATCTGTCGACGTTAAAATTACCTACAATTGCGTTATGTTTTTGTCTTATACATAATCATCGATAACAACGTGAATAAATAAAATTTATTGTCCTTATCCATATTATTAATTAATCAATTTTTATTAAAAACTGTTCCTCCTGCTTGTTTGCTGCACATTTTATACAAAAATAAAACGTTTCATTATGGTCATCTATTTTTTTTTTTTTAAATTTAAAAAATTAATAAACGATCGTCGTCGTCTGGAAGATACGGGGTAAAAGGGAGCAGTATTCATTTAATTAATTGAACGTTGTCTATTATTACAGCTGAGTTGTTTATCACCATTTGTTTGTTTATTTAATTATTTTATATCACGACGACGACGGTGACACGAGGATAGACAGACGACGACGACGACTACAACGAAGCGAAGGAGGACGGGTGGTGGGAGAAGGAGGACGACGACGACGGCGCCGGCAACGCCGTGGTGTCACCGCGTTGCCGTGACCCGATCATCGAGTCAGTGAAAGGTCACGTCGAATGTCACCGGAGCCGCGGTGCTCACCCAAACGTTGGTGCGCAGGGATTTTGTCGAAGAAAGGGTGCATGAGGGCTTCCCTTAACGTTATCCGTTCTGATGGTTCATACTCCAGCATCCTTTGGATCAAATGGAATAGCTGTGCGTGGTCGCTTTCATCATTTTGTTTATACCTCTGTAACAACGTCAAACATTATTTCTGGTACAATTTTATATATTAATAAGAATTGTAACTTACCAAAAGTGGTTTACAATTATCTCTGACATATCGACCAGCAGAACTTTTATCGTCCCAGTCGAGTTTTCCACGATAGAAATATTTCGTTTTTGTTTTTCTTGCCATCCTGCAACAACGAATAACAAAAAATGTTACAGTAGCAGAAATAGATTTAAACAAAGAGTCTACCCTCACCTTAGCGGTAATTCCCCTAATATCCTCTGCATCATCGCCAAGTGTTCCCTGTTGTCGTGGGTTTGGAACAGCGTAATGCCAAGATAGAGTTCGAAGAGAATACATCCAATCGACCACACATCACAAGGCTGCGACCAACCCAATTCTGAAAAGAGCAGAAGAGTCAGATCAAAATAGCAAAACGTACAAAATGTGAATGTTCACGTCAATAAAAACGTATTTACCCAAAATGACTTCCGGCGCCCTGTAATGTCGCGTCGAGACAATTGTACTATGATGCTCGTGGTCGAAAGTCGCACTACCAAAATCAATTAATCTTACATCAGTTCTTTTCACTCTCCTTACGTCTCTTCGCTGAAACAGAAAAAAAAAGATACAAATTAAAGTATGAAATGAACTACTTTTGCACGAAATTTACCTTTTTGGTACTATAAACTACGTCATAATCGGAATCAACAAAGAGGATATTCTCTGGTTTGAGATCTGTATGGGTTAATTTGTTATCGTGTAAAAATTTAACTGCATAACACAACTGATAACCAATATGCCGCACTTGGTCCAATGGGTATGGATAGTAATTGTTCTCTTTCTGTAAAAAAAAGACAATTTCATATTTTCTTGTTGTCTTCTCAAGTTCATGGTAAACAGTACTACAAGAACTTTGCAACTTTACTAACNAAACAGAAAAAAAAAGACACAAATTAAAGTATGAAATGAACTACTTTTGCACGAAATTTACCTTTTTGGTACTATAAACTACGTCATAATCGGAATCAACAAAGAGGATATTCTCTGGTTTGAGATCTGTATGGGTTAATTTGTTATCGTGTAAAAATTTAACTGCATAACACAACTGATAACCAATATGCCGCACTTGGTCCAATGGGTATGGATAGTAATTGTTCTCTTTCTGTAAAAAAAAGACAATTTCATATTTTCTTGTTGTCTTCTCAAGTTCATGGTAAACAGTACTAATACTACCAATAATAATGATGACTATAATTGTTTAGAATTCTTCGGATTACTTTTCCGTTTTGGCATCCTAATTATAATAAAACTGAGCATCCTGCATTATGTTTAACTTATTAACAAATAAATTAGACTATTATTTAAAAAACACTATGAAGCATCCGGTGATAGAAATTCTAATATATATAATCCCTTCGTGGAACTAGTCTTACGTCCGAGTTTATCCTTACTAAATGTTATTTTTAAAAATTTAGAAATTATAAAAAAAATACGCCAGTGTCAAATATCATTTTATATATACGTATTAAACAGAGGACTCGCGCGTTTTCTTCGTCAGCTTTTGATAATCTCCTCCAAGTTATTTATATGCTGTATAAGTCAGCAGAGCATCTGTAAATGTTTACCAAACCACTAAAAATAGGAATTTGTCTCTTGCTGATTTGAAAACCTTTTACGCTCTTTCCAAATAAATTGTGAAACGACCGACCTGACTAATTAACTTTGAACTGCATAAGGACTCGCAGAGTACGAGATTATCCAATTAGTTGTTTTGTAAATGTTTACTCGGACTTAATAGTACAACAAACCGTCGCAGCTGGTATAACTTAATTTATTATGCATTGTCATGATCCAAATTTATAATTAAATTGAACAATTTTAACCTTAATTCTCTACATCTTGATAAGGTTAACAACATGACCCCCGTGAAGGTCAATATTCTGTACTTAGTAAAATACTTAAATATTACAAAAAGAATAAGAAAAGTTTAAATTTTGAATGCAATTGCGTTGAAGATGTTCAACTGCTGAACGTTCAGTACACATCAAACTTTCTTATTTATAATCACTTTACATCTTTAACAACAAACCTTCTGGCCGAGTTACTGAGTGCATTAGGTCACTACGATAATTAATAATTAAAAGAAGAGACCTCGTTCTAAATAAAGACACAGTCGATTTTGAATTAAATTTAGAACCAGAAACTGCACTGAACTCTATGTTAGTATTTTATTTCGGACTATCACCAACTGGCGATTTTTGACTTGCAAAAAGTTTAATGGCAAGGGCATGTGTATATATTTATTCAAAAATTATTACGTAACTATTTAACCTTTGACTGTTTGAAGGATAATCACTTTGAACTCCGTAATTAATTTGTTCAGCTTTTGGATACTCGTTTATTTTTGCAAAATTAGAAGCGCAAACCCAAAACATTCAAACATGTTTGGCAGAAAAATAAATCGATTATTATGTAAGCTTTAAAGCTGGCTGAAAACACCTGTTGTGAGCTATTTAAGAAGCAATAAAGAATTTCATCGACCTTACTTTTTAATCAGCAGAACTAATTTTTTTTGTAAAAATTTAGTCGGATTCTATTTTCATTCCTTGTTTAATCCGCAAGCAATGCTATTAGGATAAAATCCTTATAAAGACAGCAAAGTGCTGCTTTAAAAAACTTAATCCAATTGTAAGAACATACACACGTACGTAGTATGGCTTTTATGATATCAAAACTAGAACTAGAACTTGCAATTGCATTGACTAATAAGAAACACAGGTACAATGTGGTGAGATTTAATTATGAACATGTCACAGACAAAGCTCTCCTTTGGTGTTATTCTACACTCACGTCGTGTTTATTGTTCCACTTTCGGTTTAAAAATAGTTTTGATATGAGGTGCGAATGTAAGAAACTGTTGAATGACATATTAACTTGAATAGATGAATGAAAAAAAAAAAACTTACCAAAAAATCGAAAACACTCAGGCCGAGCATTTCGAAAGCTATGCACATATGACCATGGTAATCGAACCAGTCCAACATTCTAACGCACAAACTAGAAGAAAAAATGGTAAAAAATAAAAATCAGATTACATATTTTCGAAAATATAGAGTAAGGAGGTTTACTTACTGCAAACTTTCAGGATCTTTATCGCCAAGTTTTTCAAGCACATTTATTTCTAGTTTTGCAGCCTCTCTGTACTTCTCCACATTCTTGATTATTTTCAGGGCCATGATATGCTCTCTGAAACGTGAGGACATCTTTTCTGTTATAGGGGTACTGTAAAATGAAAACGTAATACAGGAAATAGGAGCCATCAAATGATGCCTATAATAATAAATGTTACATCCTAAAATTGCTGCTGAATTTAATAATTACAATTCGTTATTGTTATTATACCAGATATATAGCTATTCACAGATGTAATACTAGGCTGTGGTATATTGGATTAAAAATTAATAATCGTAAAATTAAAGCATAATTATTTAATGGTAAAAGTTAATAATTTCATTGTTTATTAATGCAGAACCATAAGAAGCAGCAAAATATAGACAAACGTATAAATATAAACATAGAAAATTATCCTAGAAACTAATCAATCATCGGCTGAGTTATCATCAAGGCAACATTCGATACAATGGCTCAAAAATTAAACTCAACACACTCACATGTCTATATCTTTAACTTTGACAACTTTGCCAAATGTTCCTTCGCCGAGGGTGCCAAGAATTTTATCTGTAAAATAACAACAGTTTCTGTTAATCTAATAAAACTTTGTAACTTTGCTCGAAGAAAAGTAACACAAATTTTCATTTTTATCAACGCAATTATTTCTATTTGTTCAAAAATATCTACTGTTTTAATCGATTTTTTCTGTATTTTTCACTTACACTTAAAATTAATAAAAGGTGAAATGTAATACTTTAGATACACCCATTATGATTCTTAAAGGAAGTATTACCTTTTAATAATAAAAAAAAATTAAATAAGACAATAACAATTCGTTAACTACCTATTGATCTATCATCACTTTTCGAAGTTTTTCACCTGCAAGGTCAATTTATGTGTATATATAGCTAACATTCGCATTGGTGGTACTTTAACGGTTTTTGAAATGAACCCAATACGAGTCACTCTTGGCAGGTGACCAAGCATTTCTGTACCACCTCGTATTGTGCAAGATATTTCTTGTTGTTGCCTTCAACCATGACTGTCTTTAAGTTTGGCATTAACACAAGTAAAACCATATGTATGGTTAAAAATTAACATTTCTTTCTATGGTTAAGAACTATACCAACCAACAATTTTTCGTAGTTATTTTGATAAGTACAATCCTATCAGTATAATGAGATCAGATGATCTGTTGCGCATGTCTGTATTACTTTTCGACGAGCAAGTTGTAAAGCAAAATATCTTAGCCTAAATTATCTGAGTGCATGCAAAAAATATACTGATCAAAAATTAAAAAAAAAATGATCTTAAAAATATTACAATTATAATTGTAAAAAAATATAAATCCGATTGCCAAACTTGTAGATTACCAAGTTGCAGCTTCTATTTGCCACATAAAAGAACTCATAGAAACTGTAACTTGGGCGTATTGCTTCTGAAATTAACTGTCCAAAAAAAATGGTGATGCTACCGAAACCTTGACTTCTCTTCATTCACAGGATTTTGAAATATAAGTCAGAAAGTTCTATTATTAATCAAATATCTATAAAAAATTGTCAGAAATTCGCTCCAATAGAAACGAACAGTTAGTTTAATTTGAAATTTAGTTTCTCAATTTTCCGATACGTTAGATGTATTGAATAACATATATGTAACATTTTAATTAGCAATAAAAATATATTTTTATATGATCTGAGCAAAATCAGTAGCTTTTTGTTTCTTCTTCGGTCTCCCAAAATGGATAAACTAAAAAATCATCAATTTTGCTGTAGTAGGCATCTACTGACGACTTTATGATGATGACCTAAACGTCCTATGTCTATTTGCAAGTAAGATCAATCATACTACTGTAACTTATCTAATGATTACGATCCAAAGACTACGAAAAACGAAAAAATGATTGCACAGACGAATGCAAGGTTTCGGTAATGTTTCGTGTCTGAGTGACTGACTGATCACAAGAATTTAGATACTATGCTGAAAGAAAAGTTCGTTAATTGGATGGGGACATGTTTGTGGGACATTTTTGAGAGAGAGAGAGAAGAGAGAGACAAGAGTTTAGACTTATCCAAACTGCTATGTGTACTAAAAGTATTCACGAACATCGGTCTTGCAGAACATCTCCCGCTCTGTAAATCAGGTGGCCTTCCTCATCATCTTCCACCGATGGAGCTCTAGAACTCTGTGTTGTTGTGCGCATCGTCATCAGCGTCAATCGCATCATCATCATCATCATCATCATCAACGCAACCCCGTCATCATCAATCAAGACCACAGTCAAAGTTGTGGCGGGAAGAACGGTTGTGGGGCAAGGCAATGTCATCGTCATCATCGACATTATCATCATTGCGTTGTGGTCACATCATCACAGTCCACGTTGTGGGCGTCGAAAGGTACGACAATGGTCCAAAACAAAGGCGGCGTTGTGGCCCAATAAGCAACAGAGGAAAAGGGCAAACGGATTTGCCAAATCAACAATGATTCTCTTTAATGGTACAAAAAATGCACCAGAACATAGTAACAGATGAAGGCATATGTGGGAGGCAAGGAACAGTTTATAATATATATATATNAGTAGGTAAAAATATCTTTTCTTGTTTCGGTTCTAACATTCTTTTCAGGTATCTTTCTTGCATCGCTTCGACAGTTTATAATATATATATATATATATATATATAGTCGTGGGGTAATTTTTGTAGGGTTGTATTGAAATAATCCAAAAATTTACTAACTATTTTAACATGTCCAAAGATGTGCTCCGCAAAACTTGACCAAAAATAGTAGGTCATTCATTCATTGTTATTGAATCTTAACTAGAACTCATTATCTATTGATTAACATGACATATGACTTACTGCAAACAAAAGACTTTTGACTTTTGGTTGCAACAGCAGTTTTACAATTGCTAAAATATTTGGTATTAAATCCAAAAATTGGAAATGAAAACATATCATAAAACTTTAGCATTATTTATTGTAATAATTTGATATTTTTATAAGCATTTGTTCTTTTGGATTTAAATCAATAGCAAAAAGAAAGTTAATTATCATAAAATGTTCAATAAAAATTGAAATCCTACTATGCTTGTCATGTTTTGGGATAGTTGTGATACTTCTAGCCTCAATTATGCCTTTTAACTGTTTCTGTGCACTTTTGTATTAAATAATTAAAAATCTAACTAATAAACGCATTCAATTAAGCAGGTTGGGCACCCTTTTAAATAAAGAATAACCCAACGCACTCGTTAATAGCGACAACACAAACATTTGCATGTAATTCACAAAAAACAAAACGTTTAATATATGCCAATTTTTTTTTAATACAAACGAATTCAGTTATGTGCAAACTTACACCATTACATTATCTCAATTTTTGTTGTTAGTAGTACAGAAAGCTAATACTAGAGGTAATGTTTAACCAAGCATAGTCTGGTTTAGAAATCCAGTTAGATAAGGAAATATTTATCACGCATTACTCTTCAATTATTCATTTATAAACAATGCAAACTGCAAATTAATGCAAAAATAGCAATTTTTATACAAAATAAACACGATACTATCTATACGATACCATTTTAGATTGAATTTGTTATATTTTTAACAATTGCCTACTAATTTTCTGGTTATAATATTTAGCTATTGGTGTGCTATTTTTGATAAGAAAACCCCACATTAACTAGCTTGTGATAAAAAGATATTAAAAAGGCATGTATATAGTACACGTTCATAATCACAAAACTAGATTACATACATTTTATTAGTTATTAGACAACAGTTTGTTATTATGTATTACATACATCGAGGAAAAGCATGTACGTGTATGGAAACTGTTACTTATACATATAGCACTCATGTCAACATTATTTTTATAAATATGTATTGATAACTTTAATCAGAGAGTATTTTATATTAATTATCATCTTTATTATAAAAATAGTGGTAATAATTATGAAGACATTATCAACAACGATGTATTCACTTACATGATGCAGTATATACTTAGCGACAGCGTTAATTACATAAAATACCGCTTTCAAAATGTAAACAACAACAGAGAATGCCACTGTTATTCGCATCGACGTAGTAGAAGAAGATAATCCGTACAAATCGTACGCCGAAAAAGTGCTGAAACTTCTGAAACTAGGCAAACTCCGATCCTACGCGCTAGTTTTCAGGCATTTCGCAAAAATACGCGCGCCTAAAAATATGTTTTTGTTTTCTTGCTCGATTTTCTTTTTCGACATGATAGATACTTAAAAACGGTGAACAGACCCAATTCTTTCACGTGGGCCAATTTGGCAACCGCATTTCAGAAACGTTAATCTGGCATCACAAGCGTCGTTTGCGTCATACTTTGAATTTGAGAACACCTTTGAGTATAGGCGATTGCATTTTAAAATCAATGTTTCTTATTAAAAGCAGCTTCTAACAGTGCATCAGGAAAACAAAAATAAAGAAAAAATGGTGGTAGTATTTCGTCAAGTACCGTTATTTAAATGACCCTCTACTTACAAATACAGAATAAGATAACATATAAATATACCCTGAATATTGATAGTGTAGCCCTTTTATAACTCCTTAATCCCATGCATCACTGCAACATTTGATAACCACATTCTTCAGTACAGGAAGTGTGTGTGGTTTAGTACACATTACCCTTCTTTATTTTTAGACCACCCAATCGAATTAGCCAATTAAACTCTACTTTTAAAGCATAATTTTCTTTTGTTAAAGTATTACTGTTCCTAACGACAAGAACAATAAGGACTACCGAACGTATAATTGATTGGTACTAACAGAAATATAAACAACAAGAGGACATAAAATAAATACCGATTAGTGAACACGTGTATTAGGATTAGGCGAGGCAAAAAAGACAAAAAGCGTTACACACACTTGTTAGAAAGACTAAATATATATTTTTAAGTATGTCCAGAAGTAGGGGGTTGTATCTGTTTATCACAATATCAGCAGCAGTGCAGTCATTATATGTTACTTACGACCGCAGCTAGTCGCGAGTGGTATTTTCTTGCGATTGCCGTCGCGGCGCTAACGGGTACGTCCGCATCTACGACACCCTCTGCCGCATTCTTCTTCGCGTCCGTCCGCTTATTATACGCCTCGTCTAGAGCCGAATATTTAAGGATCAGAGACTGGATCTCCTTCCGTTTCGCTTCCCTTTCGGAAATAGCAGCGTCCGGAGGATTCGACGGCGTCGGTGTGACGTCGTCGTCTTCTTCATCTTTCGACTTGACACGAAGACTGTTCGCGGTGGCTGTAGTCGTAATGATATTCGTTGTGTCCACGTTCTCTGTGTCGCTCAACGATATGTCCACAGGTTGGAGTTTGAGGCAGGTGGTGGCGCGCCTGTCCGAAGCCTCGCTCTTCCCGGAACGGAAAGGTTTTGTTGACCTCCTGGGTCTCAATTCGGAATGATTCGATCTGTGTCGGATACGGTATACAGAATCCCTATCAAGGTACGAATACGGAGGTTCGGGGTAGTTGTGGGAATCGACGTGATGGTGGTGGTAATGGTGGTTGTGCTTATTATAAATGGTACTTTTGTTGTTGTTGTTATTATTATTATTCGATTCCCCGCTGCGATAAGGAGTTTTATCGCGACCGTAGTGATTATTCACCGTCATTGAAGACACATAAGGATACGCTTTCTCAGACAATAAAACACTCGAACTGGTCGCACTCTTCGCCAACGATCTACCAACGGACGGTTCGATGGTCCGCTCGATATCTCTCCTTCCATAAACTCTCTCCAACACGGACGTGTACTTATCATCGAGGAACTTGTTTCTCAAACCGCCGCTGCTGCTGCTTCCAGAAGAACAAGACGGGGACGTCCCTAAACCTACATGGCTAACGCTTGAACTGGTGGTCAGAGGGTTCCTCGTTACCGAAGGCTTAGTCTCGGAAGGTCCTCGCACTTTAGTCGTTAGTCTTTGCAAAAGACTCGAGCACGAATCGCTCAAAAGTTGGGTGACGCTTGTCGTAGACGAACGAGCGTATCTTTGACGCCGGGGCGTCGAAGAAGAAGCGGTGCCCGAAGATGCCATCGAGCTGGCACTGGACAATCGCTTGGGGACATTGGTGGTGGTCGCGGATCTACGGGACCATGATAGATCCCCGTTCGCGCTAGCACTCGGATTGCTCCAGGTGGACGAGCTGGTCAAAGTGGGCTTGTATCGGCTACTGTGGCGATGATAATCGTTATCGTCGTCGTAATAAGTCGGACGCAGACGGGAATAGGAAAGGGCGGAAGCGAACATCGGTAAAACCCTCGTTCATAATAAAATATATCGGGATCGGTTCACCCTCACACTACCACTTATAAAACGACGGACGCGTCAAGAATTAATTAATTATCAACCGTTCAGAATTTGCGTATCGTATTAAAATAGTTATTAAATAAGTACAGGTCGCGACACGGGCGTCGGGACGACTGAAAACGACGAACGCGATCGTAGCCGGCGTCTCTGCCAAATACCGTCAAACTAAAAATAATCTTCTCGACGTTGTGGCTGCTGGGACGTGTCGCTGTTGCAATTGGTCGCATTTTATGTTATGTTGTGAGAAAAAGAGAGAAAATTACGTAAATTAAGACACACACACACATACTTACAATCAAGCGATTATCAAAAAGACCTAAATGTCATAAAATTATTAAAAAAAAATGTCCCTATTTATGTATCTATCAGTTAATGCCTCTTATGTAATTTGAATTTCAATACACGCATTCGATTATATTTAGGTCTCTACTTTGTACGGAAAGTACGAAATAAAGCGATGAATAATTTCGCGTTTTTCTTTAAAAATAAACAAAGAAATGAGCCACGGTGTGGCTTTATTAAGAACAACCCACACAAAACAATCCTTGAAACACGTACTGAAGGTTGAATATTCAGTATTAATAGGAAGAAGAGAAGAGAGATATAATATACTTAAAAACGGCTTCATTGATCGACACAAGGATCCGATGAAAAGTAAATTGTTTCACTGTAACTTCATTTTCAACACACAAAACAAAAAAGTGAATTGTGACATGCTTGTGGCACTCTCTGAATTATCCACTCATGGGCCCTTTACTATTTTTAGAGAGGCCCACTTTGAAAAAAACACGATTTTCGTAAGGATTTTTTTCCAGCCTTTTTCCTAATTATTTCGTACTCCAGAGAGACGCAAGTACCTTGCAGCCCTTTGGCATAACTTGACTTTTTCAGTACGTAAACAAGAAACATGTTGACACAAAAAGGAGAACATTCCTTGTTAAGGTGAAGGAACTAATTCTTAGACCTATCAGAACAATTTTTTTTTGTAAAGGTCATTCAAAAAAATATGAATGCAAAAATTAACTAATGATTAGTCAGTGAAGTTTATTATGATATTGATATCAATTATTGTCTGTAAATGGTGTTGATTACTTCTTCTCTTGGCTATTAACAAATGATTACGATTCTGGTTTGAAAATGCCAAGGACGAATGCAATCAACTGTATTTAACAATAACACATATGCAATATATGTTTGCGTTATCTATTGCATATCGGTAAGTGTAGACAATTTTTCTCTTTTTAGTTTTTTTTTTTAAGGATCAGAGTCTATTTTCAACAACCTGCGTAATCCGTTTACGATAATAATACTTCGGACGACACAAAGATGTTTTTGCCAAAACGACATGAAAATATTGGACAACCATTACGCGATTATTTAATAGAGAATTTATTATCTTGCAATAAATATAGAGATACCAGTCGCTAAACGGTTCAAAAAATGCATATTAAAATAAACTCCGCAATATGAGAATAAATGGTTCACCCGTTACTTATCCTATCTATGTAGTCAAAAAATACCACAAAGAGTCTTAAGAATTATTATTGTGTCCTATAAAGATACGAATACTTATTACAGATGCTCAAAATTGAACGCGTTAAGTTGTTTAAATGCGTATATTAAAGAGTGCTAAGTATATCTTTGGAGGCACTTTTAAGAATTCATGGCCTATTTATTGGATATTTAGAACATTTCTGCCGGTATTACCGAAAATAGATTCAACGATTACTCTAGATATGTATTAATGTAACAAACAAAATGCAGTTATACACTAGAAAATATAAAATTCGAAAATATTTACTCATTTCCGCATAGGTTTTAAGGAAATCAAAGATTTTAAATGGGCATTTTAAGTGCATAACCGTTTATTTGAGATCGTTGGAAGTTGTTTCACATTTAGGAAGAGGAGGCGAATATAACATGAACATTAAATAAATGGAATAACGAAGGGAGAGTCAGCGGCGAACATTAAATGAGTGACGAGCGTAGATTGAGTTCAACAGGAGACGAATTGGAGACAAGCGTCGAATAAGAGCAACAGCAGAAGACGAGTATCGAATGAGTGTAGTAATAGGAGATGAGCATCAAATGAGTGCAACAACGGAGGACGAGTCAGCGGCGAGCGTTAAATGAGTAATGAGCATCGATTGACTTCGACAGGAGACATGCATCGAAAGAGCACAACAGTAGTAGGCGAGTATCGAATGAGTGCAGTAATAAATGAGCATCAAATGAGTGCAACAACGGAAGACGAGTCGGCGGCGAGCGTTAAATGAGTGACGAGCATCGATTGATTTCAACATGAGACAAATTGAAGACAAGCATCGAATAAGCGCAACAGCAGAAGATGTGTATCCAATGAGTGCAGTAATAGGACATGAGCATCAAATGAGTGGACTATCGGAAGACGAGTCGGCGGCGAGCGTTAAATGAGTGACGAGCATCGGTTGACTTTAACAGGAGACGAATTGGAGACAAACATAGAAAGATACCCATATACATTTAAACATATTACACGGTTAAAATTAACCGTCTTGATTGGTGGCGTTTGGTGATGACATTACTTAATCGAAATAGTAAACAACAACAATAAATTGACGCATGCACATAGTAATTAAAGAGTTCTTTACATGGCATTAATCGCTGAAACAAACATATATTTACAAGTTCGAAGCACTCGAGAGTTATTTTAATCACGATGAGTATAATTGAGACGTAGAAAAAGATGGTAAAAAAAACCGTAAAAAGCGAAGAAATTTCATTAAAATACGACGCTTAACATACACATTTATTAGCACGTAGATACTATATTTTGCTACTGTCTTCCTAAAACTGTTTATAACAAAGAGATCATCATTAAATTCGTACATATATGTATATGAAACTATTATTTGCGACATACTAATTGTAGTAACTAAAAGTTTTATCTCAACAGTTATCTATTTAATAACAAAATAAAACCATTATCATTGAATAATCCCCAATTTAATCCTTTTAATTATCACTATCTTTCAAATATGCAATTGACCTTAATAAATTTTATTTTTAAAACGTTTGATTTCTTAAACTGACTATTTTATCGTTAATTACGATAATTAATACATCACTACTACAAATTAAGATTTTTAAACATGATAAACAACATTTCAATAAGAAAACGATTAACCAAGGATACACGTAAAATTTTGTCCAATTAAATACACGTTCACCCATTTCATTCATCCTCAGCTTATCTATCGACTTTTGATGGTTTCGAGCAATGATTTTCATTAAAATTTGATGGTACTTTTCTTAGCTTAGGTACTGTTAAAACCCTATTATTTGGACATTGAAAGATATTCAACCAAGAGCGTTTTCTCCCAAAAAATTAATACAATTATTATTGTTACCCAAGAGCTATTGCGTTGAAACAACTAATATTTATCTCTATATTGATATAAAACGTCACAGGTAATTAACAACACAGTTTAATGAGGTCGTTTGTCCAATATCAAGTGTCCGTCCAATGCCTGTTAACGCAATAGTGTTGTTATACAATAGTCTTCAATATTGCAATGCGATTATTAATTATTGCATTAGCAGCAATACGAAATAATATGTATGTAATACAAAATATTATCAGTAATAAATAATTTCAACATGCAAATGATAATCTATTTTATCTTGAAATCTGAAATTTGCCAATATACAAATCATAAAACCCTCGCTGGCATTGGTTGATAATCCTCTACCACTATTTTTAATATGACAAAGAAGTTAGAGAAGCACAAAAACGAAGGGCAACAATTTAACCAGGCAGCAAATGTACATCGAAAACTTGAGATAACTACACTAATAGGTGAAATAAAAAAAAAATATTCGCACTATTATAACCAGAAAATTAAGGGACAATATTAATCATTCTTCTAAGTTGGTGTTGCAAATTCACCTATACAAAACGTTTAATTTTAAGATGGTAGACATTAAGAAACTTCAAGATTATCGAAATATATTTTGGGGTTTACAGATCGTAATCATACTAATCAATAATAAAGAACATCGTGTAATTTTTAACGACACGTTTCGTTACAATAAATTACTATAAAGAAGTATGTAAATGAATGTTATTTATAGTATTACAATTAGTATAGATTATATGTAAGTAATTTTGAAAATGCCTAAAATATTTAAGAATAATATTAAGGCCGATTTAAAACTATCCAACTAACGATTTCTTAATGTAAAACGTTGTCAACATTGGATATTAAAAATGTATTCATCTGCGTCGATTAGAAAATACTTAACAAATAGTTTTAAATAGTTGCATAATTATCTCATTAGGAAATACTACATAGATATCTACTTATTTTTGTAAATTCATTGCGGATTTTCTTTCGTGTGAATCAGCAACACCGCTGCTAATAAATAAACAAAAGGCATTCGCAACGACTCTATCAGAAGATTACAATGTAACAACCGACCTTGGCAGTGAGAAGGAGGAAAAGTCTTTTAATGGGTGCACATATCCTAGCCGCCCTCTTTTTAAACCGGACTTCACGCATCTCGTCGCGCGATTTTATCACAGACACCGTGGACTGGCGGCGTTCGTACCGCACTCTTCTCCACGGTCGACGCCAGCACTTAATTAATCAACATAACATTTAACACACAAAAAAAACAATCAACTATTTATACGTTGGAGATCACAGAACATTTTTTTTGACATTATTTATACACATTTTGAAACGACATTGTGACAGATACGCAGACGTTTCGCGATCGGTCGCACTTTATTTTGATTGTATTGTCTTTTTCATGTGGCGGTTGTATACTAAATGAGTGACTTGAAGACTTTCGCGACTGCCGGCGCGGCGGCGGTCCGCGACTGCAAAACTTTTCACGCCGGGCGGCGATTGCGCTCGCCGCGATAAGAACGCGCTGCTTCTGCTGATAACGAGGTCGGATAGACACAATTCACACCGAGATGAGCATAAATTACATACATACTTTATAACGTGCGCGTGGCCAACAGAAACGAAATGTTCTATTATTATTTACTTATGTATGTTATGTACATACGTACAGCAAAATCAAAACGACTGTACCGACTACAATGTGTCACAGAATGTCATGAGGACTCGATAGTGGTCTTGCCATTAACGTGAAAATATGTCATTTGGATTATAATTAATTACAAGTTATTACCATATTGAATATTAAAGTTCCAATTCAATTTTATTATTAAAAATTTTAAAGGACTCCGCTAGATCCTTACGATAAATGACCCTCTGTCAAGCTCACTGAAACTTTGAATTCTAATACTTCTTGATGTCTAGATCAAGTCTCAATAAGCGCTAAGTCGAAAAAAAAAGTAATCTTTTTGAGATATGATCCCTTAAATTTGCCTTCTTCCCAACGAGAATTACCAGAATCCAAAGTTTGACAGAGATCCATTTTCCGTAAGGATCTACCGGGGTCCTTTCGTATAATTTATCTATTACAAAGTTTATTCATTTTTAAGATTTCAAGTATAATGAATAAACATTATAAATATACTTATTATCATATAAATATTTATAAAAACAACAACATTTCTGTGTTTGGACAGTCTGTACACACTAAGTATACCACACAATCTTTGTTTCTGTTTGCCGCAACCTATCTGATCTCTTCAATCGTTAGGGTCATTTATCTATTTTTAGACCACTTAATTATTTAATGAAAGCAACAAAAGATATATATATATATTGATATTTGTACGAAGCAAATAATGGATTTACAAAGTCTCTGCTACACAAATATGTAGGTAAATAATGCTCTTCGTGTTTAAATAGTGGTCATCAGGGTCAGCGAAGACAATCGATAATTGGGTCGTGTCATTAGTTAATAGTGAAGACATTAAACGGCACCATTACTATCACTAACTTGCTACGAGCCAAAATTAAAAGAAAATTTGATCGAGTCGGGTCTTATACGAATAAATTTTGCAAGCCCATCAAGCTTGATCAATTTAGTGATTTTGGAGAAGAAATAGAAAATATAATCTAATATCCTTTTTCGAATATAAGATTATTGTGAATCAGAATGTTATATGTCGATAACGAATAAGTGATCGCAAAGTTACCATTAGGTACACAACTCATTGGTATTTTGCAGATGATTGCTGTCTAAAACAATGATTCGCTTTTGAACAAAACAACGCCGGTTACTGATAAGGCGAGACTGTATGTCTCACCGGCAGGTCTTTGTATTTAATAATGAAGGTCACATTTATAGTGACCGAACCGTAAAAAGCAGAACAAAACTGGTTTCAGTTAAAACAAAAATATAAAGGCACAGTTTATCATCATATTACAAAGCCATGTATTACCGTTCATTAAAATTATTAAAAAAATACTAAATAAATTAATTTAAATTAAATTTAAGCATAGCTACTTTTAAAAAATCTGCTCTATTATGTCGTATGAAGAATTTTGATTGCTTATTTCTTTAGCACTTCTTGCATATGCGACAAAAAACGAAAAATATTAGTACGCGTCCTTCTTAACCTGATTGAATAATCATTACTGCTACCGCTGCAAAATCAAAAGGTAGTAAAAAAGAACAGAGCGATCGTTAAAGTAGGTCGTTACAAATTGCTCGAGGAAGTAACATGCTAATAGGCATTTTATTAGACTAGAATTCGGCCTAAATTCTCAAAGTAGTAAAATTCATTATGCAAAACAATTCACTATGACGCTTGCTTCGATTGGTTGATAGATACGAGTAACTACGACAAAAAAGCAATCGATTTTTAGTCTATCAATAAACAATCCTTTTCCATACGCTTAGTATAAATTTGTTGCTGTTTCAGCTTCGTTTAATTTTCACGGCAAAATTTAGCCTGACCTTTAGTCGATGACCGTTTCAAAATCACATACCTTTCGTGTGTATTGGGCAATTGGTTTACATTAATATCAAGACTTGAAAATTACAGTTTCGATTGGTTTTACTAGTAGAGGGTGCTCAAATACATTAATGTGTTTTTGTTATGTCCATCACTCTTCAGGGTTAATGATTAGATTAGTGCAAGGTCTATTACAACACACCAGCAGTTCAAATCAAAAAGTAACAAAAGTAACCTCTGGGGTGGTAAAGATGTCGTAGGTAACATCTAGACTAGTTACGTCATCGTTTTCGTTGTTATCGTCGAAGAAGTCGTCGATACGCGGAGGCGATTCGTAAGAGCAAAAAGGGGACGGCGACCATTCTCCATTTATCGTTGAAAACTCATTGACAACATCTTCCTGCTGAGTTTTGTCGTTCTGAGATAATGAAAAGGATTTGTCTTCAATAGATTGGGGAGAGGAAGGCCATGGATCGGATAAACCGTTTTCGTCAGCTACCGATGGCAATACAGGAAGGCACAAGCTGTTATTATTACAGGAATCAGAATGTTTAGCAGCTGGTAAGGATTTGGAAGGATGAAGGTGTACGGTCGAGGATTTTAATGGATTATCATTCAAGTCATTGGAAAAGTCCAAAGGACTGGTATGATTTTCGTAACATCGCGGTGAAGTTACAACTGCAGGGTGCTTAACCAACTGAGAAGTTACTATCGGAGTCTGTGAGAAATTGGGAAGTGAATAAGATGGAAGAGGAGATTCACAGTTAGATTTAGAATTAGTCCGATATGAATCAAACAACGAATTAGTTATTTTTAATGGAAGAATTGTATTGTTACTGACAGGCACTGTTTCCTTCACTTCTTTAGTTTGCGATGAATAAAATGACGAAGAAAGCCACAAAAAGGTTGGTGCGGAATGCGATAAGGGCGAAACAACTGACTGTCGACGTGGTGTATTAGGCCAAGAAGATTTTGAAAATCCATTGACCCCAGACGGACGAGGAGGAAGTTGATCTTCAATCGCCTGTTCCAACTTTTTTAATTTCGTCTTGATTTCTGGCGAAAAACAAGACGGAGGAGAGGCAGTTTCTTGAACAGATTGAAATTCACTGTCAGGCAAAGATGACCATACGTCTATGGTTACAAAACTGAGATGCGACTGTTTAAGATCCGAATGTGTTTGGGCAGAGGACGAACTGACATTTACGGATGGGACGGATTCAAAGGGAGGAACATCTGCAGTGCCAATGGGAAGGGTAACTGTTGGCCATATATTTATGGAAGTGGTAGAAACGTGGAGATTACTGATTTTGTTGATGTTATCATCAGTGCGATCTTCTGAAGAAGAAACATTTGAAGTTCGGTCATCGTCATATTGCATTTCGAACGTCACGGTTACTTTACTGGTTTCAGGAGTTTGCCTTTCGGTCGTCTGTAGTGTGGATAGCCACTCAGAGGGAGGTGAGGGAAGTTCAGGTACAGGTGGGCCAACATGAGGCTCTGTGAAGTATTCGTAGTCCATTTTATTTGTTGGTTTGAATTTTGGAGTGATTTTAGACAAGGAAGGCGGACGGGGCCATACACCATTTTCGAATTTCGAATTTGAAAGAGACGATAAACATTCAATACTTGATGTACCGGGAACATCTTGATTATTGGTGGACAAACAATATGGTTGCAGATTATTATGAGTTGTTTGGGAAGGAAGGATCGTTAAGGAAACGGTACAAGGGTTATTTCGGTCAATTCCAGGATTCCCAGAATTTGACTCAATTTTAGACGTCGATAATCTATTACTGGTGCTCTGTCGTTTGTCAGGTGTGCGAGATGGTTCGTCAGATTCAAGATTCAGTCGCCAAGACGGTCTCAATGGGACCAGCAACGATTTCCTTAAAGGTATGTGACGGGTTTGGGTTTTGGTTCGCGCAATGGGCAGCGCCTGGGCGAACATGCGTGCCGCCGCCCTCTTCTGTGCCGGCGACCAGTCAGCCATCGGGAAAAGCTACCACCTTTCCGAAACAATTAGAGAGAAAATAAGTGATCAATCATGCGGTTTATCCATTAGGTATATACGAGGGTGGATTGATAAGTTTCCGGCCTGACCAAGAAAAACAAGGTTTTTAAAAATTTTTTTTTTTTATTTCTCAACATAATCTCCTCCAAGGCTGATACATTTCTCATAGCGGTGTTCCAGTCTATTAATGCCATCTCTATAGACTGATTCGTCAAGCTCCTCAAAATAACCATTTACAGCTTCGATTACT
>NW_020438898.1:664263-698780 GCF_000699045.2 Agrilus planipennis
CGTGCTGTCAAACCTACACTAGCAAGGAGATCGGGCTGAAACTATAGCTACAAGCTATCCAAGGATGGTACTATAGAATGTCACCTCAAGGTAGGCCTAGTGGCGTCATCTCTTGGTTAGGCCGGAAACTTATCAATCCACCCTCGTAATTATTAACAGGTGTTTTTGTGACATCCCCTTAAATCTTGGCATAGTTAAGGAGGTTCTTTTTTATCATACACACACGTTTTCGTTACGTTATTTCGGTACTTACACACATTCCGCGAACGTTTTCAGACACGGATCTAATAATAGAAAACGGCACGCTGCTGCAGCGAGTTTTACTTCCTCCGGCAACCAAAATATTTGCCAATTGGAACTTTGGCAATAGCTACTTTTAAAATCGACACCGGTGTAAATTTGATTCTAACAAATAATGTTAACCGACCGAAATACGATCGGACGTTTTCAACTACTGAACCGCTTTTTGCAATCATCGCCGAACGAACAACAATGTGATGATCATAATGAAAACAAACAGAGATACAGACGCGTCGTAGTTTTATCAAGAACCGAATTAAATTGTTATCAGCCAAACGATATTCGACAGAATAATAATGATCAAAAAACAAACAAACAAACAGTCTTGGACTTACTCTTCTTTGTTTCACTCCTTCCGAGTTCTCCCGCTTGTCCTCAAGGAGGATTTGCTCATTCTCATAATACCACCTCCTTCTCCCACATTATGGGGAATTTCTTCCGTGCAATCGAACGGAAGAAGAAGAAGAAGAACCACAACAAAGAAACGTCAAGATGATGTGTCTCTTTTTTTTTTCGCACAACCGACCGTCCCCGGTGGCACTGGTACAGCACGACCGCCGTCCCTCATCCGTCCCGATGACCGCCGCTTACGCCTACCGCGTCCGTCCCACGGTAACGTGGTGGTCGGCCGTCGGTCATCTAAATGCGGCGCGCCGCATCGGACTCGAACTCTCATTTGTTTGTTTTTGGCCGCAACCGACCAACCGACGACGCCTGACGTCGGCGTCAGTGCATGGAAGTTTTGTTTAGTACGAAATGTCGGACTGCCGAAAATAAATTAGGATTGTGCAAAAAGGAGCGCCGACTATTCATGATTCAGTTAGTGTTAATCATCGCAATTAGAAAACATTCTAAATCGATGACTGACGATTGCAGCCTTCCTGAAATTCAAGGACATCAAGGACCTTAATTTCTCATTAACTTCAAGAATCCTGTCAACAATTTCAAAGAAAACCCACGGAAGTTTTCCAAATATTCTAATTTTGTCTGCAAAATCTTTCGTAAACTGTTACACTCCACGTGGAAACAATAACACTTTACTTAAAAGTGTTTTTCGAGTCATTATCCTTCATAGAAAATGTGTAACAGAACAGTCTAAGCCTAGAGCTAATAATAACACTGTTTTTGATTTTCCAAAAACGCAAAAATAAAACCACCCACGACACCATAAAACAAGAAATAACCAAAAGTTCCTGATAAGTTTTATGTGCCTCACAGGAAATTCGAAAACCGCAATACGGAACTTTCCGTTGTAGGAAAAGTATACACAAAATTATCTAATAACTTTATAGAAAACAAAGTTTGATCATCAACAATAATGCATATTAAACTATAAAATGTACTTTGAACAAGCAATCTTCATTTTTCTATTCAAAGTAATAACACGCGCAATATAATAATTATTTCATTAGTTATTTATTTGTTGCCACAATCAATTTACGTAAATTGAGTAAATAAGAGCGAGATAACAAAGGCTAAGGACCAGGACTTAAACGCAGTATGTATATAAAGAGCAGCACGAACAAAAGAAAAATAATTAAGTAGACATTCAGAAGAAGTTGCGCAAGATAAAAACACAAGGAACCACCAAATGATAAAGTAGGTATATAGAGTCGACGTATGACGTGATAATTCATTTTATACAAAATATATAAAGGCAGTTAACCTTCTTTCTACTCAACCTTGCCAATTTCCTTCCTCTAAAAAAGGATATTTCAAAATTAAAATCGAGATTAATTTGAAGGTAAAAAAATTAATACATCACGGAGCTAATTATGGAAAGGCATTACAAGACTTTCATCAATCTATTGTATAAACAGGAAAAACAGAACTGATGATATCAATTTATAAAGCGAAATAAGAATTATTGGCTAAGTCTCTAACGTCTGGTATTCGCATGCATCTTTTAATGACTTACCTTTTGTCTTAAGTACCCTTGTTAATTAATTATTTACATTAATAGTGCACAGAAACAGTAAAAGACAGCAGGCGCTGTTCTTCGTTTTTCGTTTACTTGGAAACGGGATATTACATCAAGGACTCGAAAGAGGGTTTTGAATGCCAAAGGATTGGTAATGTTTAAAGTGTGTGAAAATATGCAACATTTTTAATTAAATAATAAAGGAAAATTGTAACAAAAACAAAGAGAAAATCCAAATTATTCTTACCGGCCAATTACTACCGGTGGAAGCGATTGTAAAACAAATGAATATGTACTAATTACATAAAACAATACAGCTAACGATAACGAAAGTGTTTTCTTTTTACTTTAGTTGCACAGAGTGTACTTTATATTTTTACAATGAAAATAAGACTTGTACATGACAAAACAGCGAAGCAAAAATGTGCCTTCCCACTTGAGTTCCACAAAAGACATTAGTAATCTGAAGGACCTTTGATCATCTGCAGCTAATTAAAAAAAAAAATTGAAAGGTAAATGGGTATGTTCTTTTTTGAAACTCAAGTTTTCTCTGTTACTACTGAACACGTTTTCGCTTCTTGCCGTTCGGCTCTTCGCGAGACAATCGCCTCCCCGGGGAAACAAGAGAAAATCGTCGTAAATGGGGAGGAATTGCGAGGGTGCGCGCGCACCTGCAACCCCCCACGTTATTGTAATTGACACTGACCTGGTCCGAGGAGTACGAGCGTCGGTGACTGTTGTGCTTCCGGCGTGAAATGGACCGTTCATGACCTCCGCCGCCGCGATGCCTGTGACGCTTTTTCGACGTCGGCGATCGACGATGGCTCCTCTTGTAACGTCGTTCGAGACTGCTGTTATCACGATCATATTGCCGCGATTTGTGGGTCCTCGCACTGCTGCAAAGAAACAAACGAAAACCTCGATAATGCATATTTTAGTGTGCTGCATCATTCAGGATTGCAGACAGTTGATCCTTTCTCTATCAAGTCAATAATAATTAGATCAAGTGTTGTTCACGTGCATCACAAACATGCAACGTGATTAAAAAATAGTAGCATAAAATGATCGTAATTTAGCGTATCGTTTTTGCTTGATTTCAGAACGAATTGTGTCATTTGTTTGCCAGTTGGACACGTGGAAAATGTCATGCGGCGAAACCGTATAAGGCTCTAAAACTTCGCCTAGAATAAGATTATGATGCCTTGATACAAGGCCTTTTAAACGCATTACGTACGCACAGAAGAACACAGTTGTTCCAATTTGAAGCACCACTTACAATCTACATTACACTGTCATTGATATAAAGTACTTACCTGCTGTACTATTTTTTTGTAAATTTAGTGGTTCTTAATTGTAAAACATTGAGCAATATGATAAACCCTTTTCATTCGCTCTTTTAGGAATCGCAACAATCAATGATAAATTAATGTTATGACAAATTATAATGGAGTTTTGGAAAACTGTACATAAAATACAATATGGATTCAAACCAAATGTGGACGTATTTCAGACGCAAATAAATCGTTATACATTTTACTGCCAACAGCGATTTTGAAATAAGAAGCAACACGAGAAATTATAAAAAGAGTCTGATTTTCGATATTAATTTACGTTAATTTAGAAATTCAAAAAAAAATTGTTAATGTATAGGCCTGAAGCGCAGCGTTGTACGGGTGCGAAACATTCGATTAGAAGCGTTTGAAATGTGGAGTTACAGGCGAATGATGAGGATACCGTGAATAGAGAAGGTTAGAAATGAAGACGTATTAGAAAGAATAAGAGAACAGAGGACTGTATGGAAATCAATAAGAAATAGACGAGATAGGTTGGTAGGACACCTGTTCAGGTATGAAGGGCTAGTTGGAGACATCCTCGACATATTGAAGAGGATTATGAAGGACTTTGAATATATTTATCTAAAATATACGTTAATATATGGTAAGTATATTTCACATAAACGAAACCCCATACAATGGTTATCACAAAAGTGCGTAACAATTTAGATTTTCAGACCGTTTACGATTAAATTATTAAACGGAATAATTTTTCTACCATTAAACAATTATTATGATTTATCAATGTTGACATTACTATAAATATGTAAATCTACATATTAGGTATATGTGTACAGACTTCGTTATTCTGGTATATTTGTTCTTAGTCAATACTGATACGAGTGACAAATTAAGGTCGTCCATTTCGAAACATTGTAACACGCCTTCTTTTAATGTTTTCACGTGAAGACAATGGTCGATAAGATAATATTTACAGTATTATTCGACGCCCCTTTTGTTTTACAATCGAAGAATGCAAATTTTCAAAGGCAAGCAACGCATATATAAGCAAGGACTTTCAAAGCAGCGCTGACCGATATCGAACATTTTGATAAATGATAATTAGGCTACCTATAATTGGCATGTGCGTATGCAATAAGTCAATACAGCAATACTAATTGGTGCATTATTATTACACAAGTGCTTTAGGCACATTGTGAGCTCAAATTATTTTTAAATTGGATTCGAAAATTACCTACCAGTGAGTGAAACAACAGATTTCATTCTCCCCGCTTCTCAACTTTAAGAAGATTATTAAACGTTTTATTTTTAGGTGCACATTTCTTCAAAAATTATCTAACAGAAGTAAAATTAAAGCATCAGAATGACTTCAAATAGAAATACGGGTAAAGGTCTAGATGATGGTCCCCACCCCTTTCGGGGGTGATCGAAAAAAAGAGGAGATCTCCCCCACCAGTGTACCATAAAAAGTTCGTGGCGGTCTCACCCCGATAAAAAGTTGTGGGGGTTCAATGTTAATAAATATGCCAATTTTTATACATTTCTAGGCATGTAAATATTTATATAGTCATTCTTAAACAATATTCAAAAGTAAAACTAATGAAAAATACATAAAAATATTGAGAAAGTTATATAAAACATTATTTAATATCTTTATCAATAGGGTAGGTTAGGTTAGGTTATCGGGTTTTGTTCAAGTGACCACCCTCTTTCGATCCCCCACCTCCACCCGCTTGAAAATTAATTCTTTTATTGAATTTTATTTGAATTATAGTGTATGAAAATTGTCAAAATAATCAACTTTCAACCACCATAACCTTTTATGGAATTGAGACCGCCGCAAATTTTTTATGGAGTTTTACTCAGGTGATCACCCTCTTTCAATCCCCCCATCATCTAACCCCCACTACTTTTTATGAGGGTGAGACCGCCACGAACTTTTTATAGTACAGTGGTGGGAGACCTCTTTCGATCCAATCATCTAGACATTTACCGAAATACGTACTTGATTTAGATGAAACTGAGCAAATATCATTTTGTGGGACAAATCAAATTCAAAAAAGCAATACATCAACAATGCTGTCTTCCTCTACTTCCTTCAATGTCTATTCCAGTAGTAGACCGATTATAATATTGCGTGTATAGTCAGGGACACACCCTAGACATTAGTCACCGACCATTTAATTAATTATTTCGGCCGAAATAATGAGCGGCCAGCTAGCGAGTTCGATAGCACTGACATAGTTACGTAAGATGAACTTGGAACATGAAAATTTACGATACCATCACAACATGGCATAATATGCCTCTGGTAGATTATTATGTAACGCTACCATGTCGCAAAAAGTTCGCGCAACACACTGAATGTTTGTTTTTTTGTAAATGCCTAATTTGGTATAATTAAACTGCAGATCAATGGAGATATCATAAATATCACAGGCGATAAAAAGTATCCGACTGTGTTCGGTTCTTGAAGATCTGTTGCCGTGATAAAAAACCAAGGTTGAAGCTAAATTTGGCTAATTATTTCTAGACTTAGAATAACAATGCATCATTGGAAATATTATACGTCGTTAAGTAGCATTTATTCATTGGTTACATTCTCCAGGGAGCAATTTTGAATATGATTAGCTTCACAAAACATTTGCTTGAGTTTCTTCCAAATAAGGTGTATTTATCTGTAGCATGGCTTTAACTACTACACTTCATTTAATTCCCACCAGCCACAAATACGCCGGGACTTAGGGCGGAAGGCCCTCTTCAGCCTCCTTTCAGGAATCGTGGGAATGGGTGGGTGCGGGTTCGGGCGAGAAATATGAGATTGACGAAATGAAGACAGAAGAGACCGAAAGACTGTGGAATGTGGAACCATAGAAAAACTTGAACCAAGGCAGACCGACCCGGAATCGAACCCGCGTCCTCCCGAATGCTAAGCAACGGTCTAAACCTCTAGGACATGCCGCTCAGTACTTAAAGGATAATGTGCGCAGCAATATATACGAGAGGATGGTAAGGGTAAAGGCAATATTTTAACCGTACTTAAGTAGAGGGGAAAGGAAATGAAGTTAAGTGGGTTTGAGAAATAGGAGAACCAGAGAGGGCTAGTTAAGTCGATAAAGAAAAAGAGAGATATAAAAAACCAGATGGAGACATACTAGAAGCAGGAACAATAGTAAATAGAGACAGAGGAATATGTAGATTGATAGAAATGTGGGATGTTCCAGGTTTCTGCAAAGATTAGTTAAGGATACGAAGAAGTGATGACAGATTTGGTGTTAACAACCCTTCTTAAGAACGCGAACGATTCATTTTTCACGTATGTAATTGCAATTTACAATCACATTAAATCTACTGATGGTATACAAAGGAAACGGAAACGTTAATTGGAACTGCTTTTTGTAATCCTACTCCTGAGACCTCGAGCATCAATTATTAATGGCCACGACTTAGAATTCTAATGACATTTACTGCAGCGACTACCACCACTAAATGTTTGCTGGTAATTATTTACATACCGTCCGATCGACTGACCCTTTGGATGTCAATGCTACATTGGACGAACAACTTACGATTAAAAAAAAATTTTTTCTGATTGTTAATGAGTAAATAAATAAGACCTCAGTTGTAATGTAAAAACAAATTTTATTTTTAAACTACAAATATTGGCTTACATTTCGTTTTTTTAATTAGGCTCTACCACTGTTACAAGTTTAAACTAAAAGCTATCTTAAAAAATTATCAAATGCACTTAAACACTAAACACCTATCTCCTAATCAATTGAATCTTTACGTATATAGTTCCAATTATTGGGTAGAGTAAGGTCCAGCTGGTACTCCCTTCGAACATTTTCAGGAACAAACCAGCACAACTTATTAAGCATTGGTCCTTCTTCCGGACATTTCGTCCATTTTGCTAAACTCTGTAATTCTTTACTGAGGGAAGCTTTAGATATTGCAAAATCGATCTCCTTCTGTCTCAAATACGCCATGAATTCGTTCACCAAAAATTTCCGGTTTCTAACGTTCCCGTGTACTAATGCCAAAAAGGCAGGAATGTACTCTTTCTCCAACTTTTTGGGAGTCGAAATCTTTTTATACGGAGATTGATTATTGATGGCACTTCGCTTTATGATTTTGATGGGGCCCACACATATAACAGAGAACGGTTCCAGGAACTTTTGTAGTGCTTCGTCGACATTGTCCTTGACCTTGTTTTGCCACACACAACCTAAAATACGAGGCTTGATGCGCATCGTTTTACTTTTTCTCTCCTCGTCAAATTCGTTCTTGAGTAGTTTCAAGTGAGCTTTGTGCGTTTCCGGTGATAGAGGTTTCTCTTCCTCGTCGTTCATTTCATCGTCACTAAGATGACCGTGAGGGACGAAAAATTCATTATCAACTTCGTACTCGTTATCTGAAGCTTCCTTTTCTTCTTCGTCGGAACCTTTCAGCGATTCTACTTCCCCAGCATCTTCTTCGTCTTCCCAATCGTCGTCTGAATCTACTTCGTAGTCGAAATTTTCTTTGTCTTGCAACAAGGGCTTTCTCGGCTTGATATACTTGCTCTTTTTTCGCCAAGTTCCGAAATATGCTGGCCTTCTGTTGTCGTGGAACATTAAAAATTTGGCTTTCATTTTCGAAGCCTTTGCATTATCTTCTTGGAAAATGCTTTGCCCTAGTGGCGTTTCGTCAATTATGACAACATCGTCGTTGTTTATGTCGTTATCTTCGGAAAACCAAGTTTTAGGCGAACTGCCAACGGCTTTTCCGTTTTTAAGTTCTTGTAAATACAAATTAGTACCATTTTGCTTTTCTAAATGGTTCATTAACTCTGTCTTTTTACTGTCGTCTATTTCCGTTCTAATACGTGGAGCCAATCTCATATCCAATTTAATTTCAAATGGTTTAAAAAGAGAAGGTTCGGAAGGTTCTTTTGGTTTTTTAGTACAATCGTCTAAGGACTCTGGCTTTTTCGTAAAGAAACTTGCAAAAACAGCTGCAGTTTTCTGTTTGCGTTCTTCAAGTTTTTGCTTTTCTTTATTTTTCTCTTCAATTTCCTGCTGTCTCTTCAATTTTTCTTGTTCACGTTCCTTACGCTTTTGCTCTTCTAATTCCTCTTTTTCTTTCCGTTTCTTTTCCTTCTCCTTCTGCTTAGCTTCTAGCTCCTTTTTACGTTGTTCTTCCTTTTCCTGTTTTTGCTTTAATTTTTCCTCTTTTAATTCCTGTCTCTTTTTCTCTTTCTCCTCACGCTCTATTCGTTTCTGTTCTTTCCTTAATTCAGACTCGATTTTTTTCTGAAGATTTTTTGGGCTCATTGGTTTTCCCGTATTGGTTTTTAGAACGTTCTCTTTAATCTTTGACTTCATTTCCGCTAGATCAGCAGCAGAAAGGAAACTTTTGGAAAAAGAGCAATCGTTCTCACTGTCTATTTCTATGGGTTCCAAATCGCTTCCTGATTCTCCTTTATTGATACCAGAATTATTTTCTTGTTCTGTCTGATCCGCTTTGGGTTCTTCTTGAGCGTCCAAAGCACCAGAATCAGAATGTCTGATGTTATCATTTGGTTCTGTGACATCAAGACCTTTCGGATCTTGAATTGACGTTTGACTTTCGTCATTTTCAGACAGTCTCAATACCAAAGACTCCTCTGTCTGGCTCAATTCCGAAGATAAAGTATCATTTTTGTTACTCTTTGTATCAATAGCGCAGGAAGTGATTTGACTTTCGTCACTTTCAGATGATTTTAATGCGAACGGTTCCTGTGTTGTGTCTTCGTTTCGTATCTGACGCATCAAACTGGGTTCCTCTTCAAAGCTAGAAAAATATATTTTCTTAGAATATAGCAGACTAGTTTACAAGTCCCTCCCGAGACCAAAATAGAAACTGCTACAACTCGCACAACATATGGCAACAACCGTGGCATCTAAAACACACAAAAATTTTGTTTGTTTACGTAAACATTCTAGAGCGGGAAGTCTTACCTGGGTGCAGTGATCGGAATCACTAATGCGCAAGAAAGTTTTTATTTCGGTCTAAGGTGGACTAACGCAGTATCAGCATGCAACATAACGAGAAAAGCGTCAACACAAAAGATATATCCAATACTCTTACAATAAACAATTATAAATTTGTCTAGTTTTTAAATCATTATGTGGTTTGCACTGTTAGCAATATGGTTCAATCGTATCACTCACTAAAAGTGTCTTGTCCATCTGGACTTTTACTAGAACCTTAACCCAAATAATTGCTACAAACACAGATTATTGTAATAAAGACCATAAATAGACATAGACGTGTGTGGTAGCAATAAAAAAAGTACAGATACTATCTGTTTAACGGCATGTCGAATGTCAATTGCTGATACACGACGCAGATACTTCATATGCGAAATACTTACCCTAATCGGATGATTAATCGAGGTTAAATCAAAACAAAAATCGGCATATCATATAACACATAAAAAAATTAAATAATAACAATAAAAAAGAAACCATTAAGCACATTAAAACTTTCTAATATAATAAATATCTACACGTACTTTTCAGGGCTCATGTTGCACTTAGGTATCCAAGTTGCCATGGCCACATAGATAACAGGAACATCGGGAGGTTCTTCAGGAGAAGAAAGGCGCAAACGGGAGAAGTCTTGTAACGTTGACATTTGGTAATGATCCTGATGGTGGCTCAATTCGTAATGCATCGTTTACGAAACACGAGATTTTAAAGTACTACAAGTACTACTACACTGTTTCACTGTTTGTATACGTATTATTTCACTTTCACAATAGTTTGTGACTTTTTTACACCTTATTACGAAGACAAAAATAAGTTAGAAATGATTGAGACAATAAAATAATAGGCAGAAAACTTTGTCAGGCAATTTGGAGAGAGGCAAAGTACGATTATTTTAATGCCTCCATCAGAAAGATAAGAAGAATAATAGCATCGAGCCAATTAATTAATAATTGTTTTTAATTTTTCTCAATTAAGATGTTGGCAGCAGTATCTTCTACACGAATATCTTTGAGTGACACACCTTGTCCTTAAACTACATGTTTTACTGTAATAAGAGTCTTCCCGATTTTAAGTTCCAGATGAAGCAATATAATTTCGCTCAATTATTTGACTGTAACATTACTTTCTTTTTTGTAAATTACGATTTTATAACAACAGTGGCATAGTTATTCGTACACAAATATACCTTGTTGTTTATAAGTCTTATTATGCAGACTTTGATGACCGTAAAAGGTATCGGATTTTCTCAATGTGTGCAACAGCCTTCAGTGTAAATCCGGGACAAGGTGCATATAAAGAAGAGGCGACATCAAGAAGAACACGTACGTACATACATGATGTGTACCATTTAGTTTGTTACTTTTACATTAATTACGATTAACTGATGACTTTGCAATGGGCACATAAATGAAAGTAATATTTCACATAGAAATAACAAGTGAAACTTCTGGTTGCAGTTTTAAAAAATTACCAATTCCGAATTATTTAGAACTTTTGCAATTTTTGGAACGCCGTGTGATAATGAATTTCGCGGTTCAACGAACAAAAATATAATTTCTGTACTGTTTTCAACAAGACAAGTAAGATTAAATATAAAAATACTTACTACATCTCATATATCATCTGTTCAATTACAATTACTTCTTGTACCGGTAACTTTTTAGCAAACTTATGATTTACCAAACCATTCTTACCAATCTTGATACAATTGTCAGTATTTTCAATGCTAGAAATTAAAAATTTACACTATTTAACTAACTCAACCTAATTTAAATCAACTAATTACGTTACATCTTAATTTTTGGTCTTGATATTCCTTGTATAATTATTAAGAAAAAGGTAAATATGATTTGTTCTTTCTATTTTTAACAATGTTTAAGAAATGACAACACTTCCTGTTATAATTTTCCTGATCACAAAACCGTATCATAGCGTAATTAACCAACCAAGATGATACACAATGATTTATTCAAGCGGTCGTTGATCTGAATAATTGACAACTGTAATACCTTTCATTGTACCCCTCAAACATATACGATTTTTTAAAATCACAATTGTTTCTACGTGGGATGGGGGGCAACATCTTTTAATGATGAGATTCGTCAACAAGATTGGTTCGTTAACCTTTCCAATTAAGACGACCCAATACATATACGATAATATATCGTAAATGAATATCGTCCATTTTGCTATTGACTTTTTTATTATTAAGTTGTTACAAATACGTACAAAATTTGCATAGGTGAATAATTATGAACTCACACATATATCAAATAATGCCTTACTATTGCAAAATAAACACGACAGCAGTAGTAATGTGATTGCTTCCGCCAACATTTTTTATAATTCGCCGTTAATATAAATACATGCAACATTATTGAAAGCCAAAAAGACAAAATTATTGAACAATAATAAATGTTCTTGACATTTACACTAACGAATTCCAAAATAAGTTGCAATCCTTAAACTTGACTGTCTAAAAGACACGAAAAACAAATATATATTTTAGTTCTGGCCAATACCACATACTAAAAACTTGTTGAACACTTCGAAATTTGGACCACAATATTCTGGATACCGAAACGTAGTATCGGAGGACATAGATGCACCGATTTTCATTACAAACGTATACCTACCGCTAGAATATTAGCTCATTGACAATCAAATTACCAAATAAAAACATTAACTAAAGTAAAATTTCTTATAGTTAGACATACACAACGTGTCTATTTGTTTAGCCATGTTAAAGTGGGTCAATTTCGGTGCAACGCGATCAGATTATTATCTAACATTAAAAGGAGAAAAAAAAAACATCTAAACGGCGTAATGTACTGCCGTTTAATTGACAAAATGCAGCCTGCAAAAAAGCTGTGACAAAAACTGCGGCAGCAATGGAATTTTAGCAGTAAATAACTGAAGATAATTGAACGTCGTCATGCAATGGTGGTAAAAAGTTTGTCACGTGCTGCTGATCAGATAAGAACGAAAGTCGATGAAACGGCGGACCGCCGTACCACGAAAATTGAAGAAAATTGGACTGCAAACATGAAATTATCTTTCTCATTAAATAAACATTCTTCAAAATATCAATAACCATTATGGACTGTATCGTTAGAAATCGGAAAATCAAAAAATTTATTCTAAAAATGCGTACCCTGACCGTTAATAAATCATTGTTGAGACAAATGAATAGATTACCTACAAAAACTTCTCATTATTTCATAAAAAATATTTATTAACTGGTTAGAAAGCTAATAAGTAAATCTGCTATTAACATAAACGCGAAAGTTCTAATTCGCTTTAATTTGATAATAAATCACAGCAGTCCCAGTTTATAAAGTTTTTCTTTCGGAATTGGGAAAGGCAGTTACAGATTATGAAGCAATTACCTATGAATTTAATGTTTAATTACATTTTCAACTTTATCCCAAAGGGAAGCCAAAACTTGCGTCTTGACGAAGCAAAACTAATTATTATGGTAATTGTGACATTGTTGTAAGAAAAGTACCAAAGCACTTGAATTAATGAATTAGATAATCGTTCTCGCCGACTAAATAATGAATAAAAAGGGATATAATCTACGAATTCAAACTGGAACTGCTCGAAACTGCATTAGACCGACAAATTATTTATAAAGTACTTTTTTATACGAAATCGAAGTGTAGGCAATAATGACTCAAGAAAATCAACATTTATCAAAGTTCTTGGACAGGCGGGTTTTCTGCAGAACGGCGGCATCGGCGGTGAACGTAATTATTAGGGCTTTTATGTGTGCTTAACGCTGCCAGAAAAGGATCAATGCCGTGTTGATTTATGCCTTTTTCGATAAAACTGGGCCTCATTTTGTAATATATGTTTGCAAAAAGGGGAGCGGGCAACAGTGCCCACAATCACTTACAATTTTACGAGACGGTAGGCACTTCTGTTCAAATTCTTCACCTAATTGCTAATGTATTACCTAAAGACGTAGCCGTAACCCGTAATATGAATGCACATGGAACCAACTACATACCCAGATGGATATTGAGACCCGCGCACCTATTTCCAATTGTTTATTTCCAACTGAAATAGGCCAAAATTGCTATTTCATTAAATAATTTGAATAAACGAAAACTTGGGTCGAAAGTGCACCCCATCATTTATTTAAACGATTCAATTGTCAGTTACCTCCATACATTATGGTTGCTAAACGGTTTTTTAATCGTTTTAAAATTAACAATTCCATACTATGATACTACTGGTATCCTACCACCCACGTTGTATCAAGTTTTTTTGAACAATTCTACACAGTTATAACCTTGATACAAACACACTGCTTTTTACGAAACGGTGTTGCTTTTTCCTATCTTATGCAATTGATCATAATTTAAATGTATAAATAACTTTTTAACGCGGTAGTGTACGGTGCAGATTTAGAAGCAGGATTGCCATCCGTGGGCAGATGTTTGATTCTGTGAAAATTCTGTAACAACATTCATACACAAACGTCCCACATTGACCTAAGCTAATGAACTAGTATAATAAGTTCCCTATTATTGTAAGTATACTGATTTAGTTAATTCAGCCTATATTTATTCAAGTTTTTTTCTTCCTAAGTAAATTAAATGGCGCTTGACTTTAAAGTGTTAGCGAATAAAGGAATGTTGTAAACAAAGACATACAAATATTAGGACATAAGGAAACCTTTAAAAACTCTCGCAATATTTTCTTAGATGTTCAAAAATAAAAAGCAACTAAAAAGTTTGTAACAAATTGCGTGCCAGAATTTCCAGGATAATTTCAATTTAAATGGATTAAATTAAATTAAAATCAATCAACATCCCCTTCATGGGGGGTACGCAATAGACTGCAAAAAATTATAAAATACTTTGGGTTGTTTCCTAAGGACACTACCACACAAAAATCACCACCAAAACCGCTTCGGATGATGAACAAACGGAACACAGAACAGAACACCTACACTATTACGGAGCATGTACTCTATACAAACTTTGATCGACCACTGTGGGTCATATCTCATATGTGAATAGCCGTAAGTACCATCAAATGGATGAGTACTGGTACTGGGGTATTAACACATGACCGCTTCTATCTAAGTACCATCGACGAAGTGAAAATCCGCGCGTGTTGACCAAGTCGACGTTCAAGTACAGACTGACTATGAAAAGAAACAATAACAACAATAACCAAGTAGAAGTAGTACTGCTGTACATACATATATATACATAAGTACGTACATACACACATATATGTATGCACAGCCAGTACTTGCTTGTTCTTCTTCTTCTTGTTCTGTCTTTCGCTTACACGTCCGTCTGTAAAAAATATGCAAAACTTTCACGCACACACGCACCACTATTTTTATTTGCTACGTTTCCTAACTTTATCAAATCGCGCGATCATCTGCGAATGTGCGCGGATTGTGGTCGTTGCTATCGATCGAGATCGACGAAAGGCGATCTGCAGACAGACGCGCCAACAGACAGACAGACAGACGTCCGACTTATACATAAATCTACTGCTGCACACCAAAACGTTTCGCGGCCCCCCCAGTGAAAGTAAATAACAAGGGAGGTCGAATTGTACAGACAATAAAATGACTAATAATTATGTTTATAATAATTATTAATCAATATATCGATACATACGTATGTATAATAAAAATAAATGTCCCTACGTGCCGCTAAAGCTCCTCAACCGAATCCCATGGAGGAAGCCCCACAGTTTTATTGCAATAATAGGTACCACTTTAAGGCACTTTATTACATATATGGTATGATAGCCTTCCATCATCCACTCGTGATGAACAAAGGGGTTGTTTAAGGAAGGTATGTAGGGACTGGTTTCAAATGATAAACAATCCAGAATAAAAGTTTTTATTTTATCAGTTATTTACCTTTTCGATTAATAATAATTAATTAACTTGCACTTGCCAGACTTCGTTATCAGGTATTTGTTTCCGATTTAAAAACATTAACTTGTTGTTACATTGTACTTACTTGAACAATAATTGCAACTAGCAATCAAACAACAATGTTACGCATTACCGAATCATAATATTTACAAGCAACAGTAATATTATGAATACTTTCAGAGAATACGTAAAATTACTGATTGAATTTAACAATATCGTACAGACAAAGAAGCAGCAACAATGCCTGCAAATATAATTATCAGCAACAATACGTTAGTGGGTTTATTATTTACATATTTTTGATCAACCATTATCAGTTGCATATACTTTTTTGTATAATTAACAGTTGTTTGACAAGCAACAATTCAGTAGGCAACAATAGATTATTTACCCGCAGATAATTATTATTAGACATTCCTTTAAACGATTGATAACTTTACAGTTTGTTTTATTGTTATCTGCAATACACATATTTGAAGGGACTTTTAATCCTGCTATCAGTTAAATAACCAAAATTATCGAAACAAAGTTTTCTTTCGATCAAGACCTCTCGAACATAATACTCAAATTCTATAATTTCGTTGACAAAAGAAAATTTAGTAAGTAAAAATAAATTAACACGGATTAAATAGTTTAAAAATAAACTTCGCGATTGACCCGCGCTACAGAGTTCATGGCATCGGAAAATCCAATTATACCTATGGTCACCGGGTACAAACAATAAGATTCCTCTCTTCAAGGATGGATGATAGGTGATTCATCCGGTGATGGGACGAAACGTGACGGTTATTGTTTAAAGGGTCGAAACGAGCTGCATGACAGACGATTACAAACCATAGTACACACTATGTATAGTCAGATGAAAGATAGGTATTTGACCCCCTAAAGAGGAGACATCGACAGAAAGATTCGATCTCCAAGTTCAACAAACTTCGCGACAAAATTGCCGCTATTATATACACATTTATACATATCCAGTTAGCGTCCCAACGCACACATTAACAATGACTAATGAAATTTCATCAAGTTTGGAAATGTCACACAAACATCCCACGCTTTAAAGTACGTACTTGCATGTGTTCGTCGTGTTTAAGTACATTTACACCGCATCTCTGTACGCGGATTTAAAATGCATGGGCGTTGTCTCTATAGGTACTACAGAATATATTATTTATGTAAAAACGTTTTGTACTGATTAATAAGCACTTTCTAAGAACACCGGCCAGGGTTGAAAAACGACGTAGGATTAAACAGTAAAGGTCCTTGTGGTTTATAACCGCTGAACAGTTAATTACTTCGTCCGTTCGTTGAGTGTAATGACCAGACTTACGAATTACTATATTGACAGTAAATGACAATAACAATTAATCCCGTAGGTACCTTCATGGCAAATAAAGTAACCAATAACACATTGACATCTGTCGATTAGGGATGAGGGAGGGATTGAAGCTGAAAAGTGGACTGATTCGTATCTGATATGGATGTGGACAAGTGGACAATCTACATCGAAGATGGAAGGACTTCTGCTCGACGCAGACAGTCCACATCGAAGATGGAAGGACTTCCGCTGGATGTGGATAATTCACATCGAATATAGAAAGACTTCTGCTGGATGCGGATAATTCACATCGAATATAGGAAGACTTCTGCTGGATGTGGACAGTCCCCATCGAAGATGGAAGGACTTCCGCTGGATTTGGACAATCCACATCGAAGATGAAAGGACTTCTGCTGGATGTGGAAAGTCCACATCGAAGATGAAAGGCCTTCTGTTAGATGTGGACTGTCCACATCGAAGATGGAAGGACTTATGTTGGATGTGGACAGTCCACATCGATTATCCGGTTACAACGGAAACTAGCAAACAGGCAGATGCTATTCAATTTCATTCTGAATTGTCATCATTAGGTTATCAGTTCAAAAACTATATGGTAGGTCATACACCTCTACTCCTTCCTTTCCCGGAAAGCTTAGAAATCAATACAGGACTATAAGGTAATGATCTATTGTCAAGACTCAGACAGAAGCTGTTCAATTTTGAATTCCTTTTGTACAATCACCATCGGCTTATAATGGGACATATTGAAAATAGCAGTGTGTTTTCTTTAAATAAACTGAAATAACTGTTGTATGACGGTACATAACGTGATTTTTACCACGAAATCACGTATTAACTGTTTATCGATCACGATCCAGATCTTTTTTATCCGTTATTAATTTTACGATGTTTTGGTTGAAAATGCGTTAAATAATGAAAAACCCGCTGACCGATGAGTAACTATACAAAATCGCGACGATTTTTTTTGTTGTTATTCGTCAGGAAGTAACGGTCTTAAAAAGAAAAAAACAGTTTCACACAGCGATAAAAATTAAGCGGTAACGCAAGCATATTAGGAATCAACGAGTGGGAAGTTGAGATATAATTTGCATTTTTATATGTACACTTTTTCACGATCACAAATTTACCTGTGTATTCAGTATGTCCCAAATCAAAGTTACACGGCACAGATAAAAATGCGAATCGAAAATACAGGCGTGGAAAAATTGGACACAAAAAAATGGACACCCTATTGCATAAAGTTTCAAATATCTCTACGTTTTATTCCTGATTCAAGTGTAAAGGCCGTCGTTGGTTGTAGTTGCTTCCCAAAGTTTCGCGAGCACGAGCTTCTTCAAAAATCTTTCATCTTCGATGTGGACTGCCCACATCTAGTAAAAGTCCTTCCATCTTCGATGTGGACTATCCACATCCAGCAGAAGTCCTTCCATCTACAATGTGGACTGTTCACATCCAACAGAAGTTCTTACATCATCGATATGGATTATCCACATCCAGCAGAAGTTTTTTTTATCTTCGATGTGGACTGTCCACATCCAGCACAAATCCTTCTATCTTCGATGTGGATTATCCACATCCAACACAAGTCCTTCCATCTTCGATGTGGATTGTCCACATCCAACAGAAGTTCTTCCATTTTTGATGTAATAGTACAGGCAAAAATGCGAATCGAAAATACAGGTGTGGAAAAATGATGAAATTATCAACGATTAGAAAAAAGCGGATACCCTTTTGCATTGAGTAAGTTAATAACGCTGAAGCACAAGGATTACCAGGAGTTCTTATGTATTTTCTGAGGGACATACTGTATATACATATACATAGAATTATATGCGAGACATTTCGCGGAGAAAAGTCGACTGGCACCATTGAAGAAATATACCTTTTGCAAAAACGGTTTCAGACGTTTAAGCAAACATTTAAAATACAATTGCATGTTTTATTTACCTTGGTACACCCACCTTATATGAGAATTATAATAAATTGAAATTTTTATATCACAAGGCGTAAGTCGGATTCCAATTTTATTAGAACTAAAAAACCTTTACTAATGCAAAAAGTAGACTCTCGTTACCTCTTATACTTAAAGTTACCCTTTGGCAATTTAGGACTTATTGTCGTTATAACAAAAAAAAAACAACGTGAAATGTGTTAGGCTTTTATTTAAATTCGCAAACATTAAGCAATAATCGCACAACGGTTCTTGTTAACAGTACAAATAATACAGCAGTAAAGAGGTAAAAGTAATAAATGTTGACCGCATGCGACATTTAGAACTGTCAGATACCAAAAAAGCAAAAAATTATTACCAATTTCGTGTCAAAGGATCTGGATCAAGGACTTTCTCGGTCGATTTGCATAATAAAACTGGTCTTTAAAGAAATTGCTAAATACAGACTTTACCAGACAAAAGGAATTACATATTTAATCGCTTTCGGCTTTGTTACGAAATTATTGAAGTATCCCAATTAAAAATGCAGCATTTCTTTACCAACCAGCGAAAATCACAGCCATTATCCATACGTCCCATAAGTCAATAAGATTCTATAATATCGATAATCGCTTCCATAATAGTTTTACATCACTGCTCACGATTAGAACCATATTCACTGATAAAATAATTCGAAGTGGTCTGTGTTCTGTCGAAACTGCCAGACACGGATCGCGATTTCGATCTTTTTGGATCTCATCAGCGCGTCGCAGACAGCTCCGACAGAACACAGACCAACCTTTACCTGCTGTCTTAACAGCGCGTTTTAGAAAATACTACAGATGGCGCTCACCACGCCATTTGTAGCGACGCGCTGATGAGATCCAAAAAGATCGAAACCGCGATTCGCGTCTGGCGGTTTCGACAGAACACAGACCACTTCGAATTATTTTATTCGATTATGGTAACGTGCCTATCACGTTGAGGTGAGCTACGCCGGGATTCGTTTCAGCAAGTAGATATCCATATTTTTAAATGGACCTTGTTGGAGCATATGTAATCCTCAAATGTAGCATCGTACTACAGATGGCGCTCACCACGCCATTTGTAGTATTTTCCATATTCACTGATGATCATTGAGAATACATTTTATTGTTTATCTGGACGACATAACAATCCCAGATTCTACGTGGTCGACAATTAAATCTAATAAAAATGCTTCTTTATTCACTTTATTAATATTTTATTAACAAGTTTAAGTGTTCTGGAGATCCATTAATATGTTTTATATTTGCGATAGTTTGCTACCGTTGTTTATTCCTCTTGGAAACAACGGACATGTGGTCATAAACCGCACTGTTATTACAAAACTATTAAAAGTACCTATACCACCAACCACGGTGCTACTACTTACTATATACATAATATAATTTAATATAATAGGTACACCGCAAGCAACAAAAGTGAACGAAACGAAATGAGACGGGTGAAAGTCCCATTTCCATCAGGCTTGAGTGATCATTCGAAAGCTGGTTAATACGTAACGTGGGGGAGGATTATCTTACAGATCCGGTTACGTAAAGTCTTTTGTCGTCGAGCCTGACCGATTAACCTTATTTTTAAGGCAACTGAAACGAAGCGTTTTTTGTGGCTCGGTTAACAACTCATATTTCCAACAACGGCATTTAAAAAATCATCCAATTAACTAAACTGATTTGCTGTTACCTCCAAAATCTTTGATGAGACGACATTCTACGTACAACCCTATTAGCGAAAGATATAGTCAGAATAAGACCATTGCTAATATAGTCTTCTTTCAATCCAACAATTTACTATGGGCTCTGCCTTGTTAATTTGACTCAAGTGTAAAATCTACGAAACGATAATTTTTAAATTACATTGCGGGGACAGTTTCGGAAGGCGAGGCTCGCAATTAGGAATTGAATTGAGATATTTAACCACCCTATTCAACACATTTACAACCTATTTGTCAACCCTAATATTGATAAAATTAGGAATATTGTTAGATCTGTGGAACAAAACGATGATGGCATAGTCTTCTTTTGGTCTAACAATTTACTACGGGCTCTGCCTTCTTAATCTGACGCGAGCGTAAAATCTACAAAACGATGACTTTTAAATTACATTGCGGGGACAGTTTCGGAAGGCGAGGTCCGCAATTACGTATTGGATTGAGGTATTTTAGTAACCCGCTACAGCCTATTTATCAACCCTACTGATAATAGACTGGAAGGGAGTCATGAGTTATTGTTAGATAGATGGCATAAGAAGATGATACTGTTCTTTTACAAGTCTATATATAATTTATTGCAAACTGTGCCTTCTTAATTTGAACCGAGTATTAAATCTGGTGTTTCTCGATCACGTAGAAAATTATACCAAAGTACTTATCTAGGTTCTCGTCTATCATATTCGGTGTCATCGTTGCGTGATCTGCCAAAATAAGGAACCACTAAGCTCAGCGATACGATTCGCGATAAACACCTAAAGCAAATTACGCAGTAGATTCTAATTATAAATTATTATTAAAACCAGGAAACGGCTACATATATTTTAGTAACATTGTGGACAACGTGAGTTGTTAAGAAACGTTATTCAGGATCTCTCACTTCTCCGGTGACTCACTGAGATCGTCCAAATGTATTCCTTATTATTATGAAATAAAGTTTAAATTATATGGTCGTCAGTTAGTAATGGTAACAATAAAGGCAGCGAGGAGATAAAAACAACGAGTTAATGAGCGAAAGTTAAATAGGTAATGTTGCAATAACAGTAATCAGCAAGTACGAAGAGTACTAGTCCAAACCAACGAATAATAAAATCATTAAAAAACACGTATCCAATAATCCATCTACCATAACATGAGTAATCATATGAACGTAAGTTGGAGAAAAGAAATGAATAACCTTACTGAAGGTCTTCTAATAAACAACAAAGACTAAATCCAGTCTAATCTATTAGTAGACATTCACTGAAAATTAGTGAAAATCAACTGATTCGTTCTCAGAAACCATACATCCAATCGGATTGAAATTCTTTAATACAATATAATTGATGTGCTTACCGCCAATATAGATACCGATGACTATTTACATCAGTTATGCTATAACTATTTATGAACTTGTCAAAGAAAAACAAATCGATCATGCACATACTTATTTGGTGGCACTTGGAGTCAATTAAATAATGTACAATACCAATTATAATCGTAGGTAATGAAAGGAAACGTGACTGGAACCTTTAAAACATGTATCGTTAAATTTTTGAGTCTAGTTATTGCATTAAATACACCTACAAAGATATAACAGCCGTCATTCGACGAAATTTGTTAGAACGAAGTACCTACGAATTTCAACGTATTTTACTTTTCGATTAATGACACAATTCTTTAGAAAAACAGTGAGTGAACTCGATTTTCACGAACATCTGCCATGTGACATTGGTCATAATTCACGCCATTTTATTATACACTTAAAAACATCAACTGATTTCTTTTATTTGTTTCAAACGGTACAGAAACCTCATTATAAGTAGACGCATCCGTAATACTGTTGGTTTTAAGATCATAATAAAAACCAAAACGGCTTAAAATTTTATATAAATAGTAATCAGCTTATTCGAGTTCCTCATTTCGATTCAGATAATTACAAAACAAAGAGTAAATTATTTAGAACACTATTTCTTAAAAAATATATAGGAACTGTGCTTTGTACCTTCATAAAATATAACTGTGAAATAGTTAAATCTGGATTTCTTTTTCATGACTTTAAAAATATACGTAGTAACTTTTGAGCCAAAATACACAACATTTTCTTAGTATAATTAGGTCGCTTAATCATTTGAAATATATTACTATACCAAAATAAGATATGTACCTATTTAAGGACTTTGACTTCCTATTTTGTCTTGTCTTTTTTTACATCAAAAAATGGAACAGGGTAATTAAACGCATTACCAAACAACAAAAAACTATTTGGAGACAACAGGGTTTGGAATTAACAAGGGGAAAGAAAACTATACGACAATCTATTGATTTTCACACCATGTACATGTTTAATAATAAATAAACCGATACTGTAGCTATTATTTTTCGATATAATTATAACCCTTTCTATAAAATATCTTCCTCCTGATTGTTTTTTGACAAAAGAAGGTAAAAAAACCTCTGCAACGCATTTTCAGGACATGTACATATATGCAGAAATAATATATTATTTCCAATGTTAATTAAAATTAATCTATAAATAAGAATGAAGTACGTATACGATTTCGTGTGGCAAATTTGCTATCTTTAAATCGCCTAATAAATTATTACGATCACACACATTGCCAAAAGTGGATCGGCATTTGCCGATAATGGACGTAGCCTGGTTAATATAATTTCAAATTACCTCATCCGCAAACAGCGCATTGTACACTTCACAAATATATGCGCACCACACATTTCCCTACTTAGAAAAAGCAAGTCTTAAAAAAAAAAAAATGAAAGAAATCTTTGTTTTTAAATATTTTTAGTGCATATTATCAAATGTATTTGTAAAAAACAGCTGTCCATCTCCCATAATTTCTTGTCGCGACTTACACAACATGCGGAAGTTCCGCGGTTGCAGCCGTAACACAGATAAACAAACAAGAAACGTTTATCTTAATAATTAATATACTGTTTTTAAATTGTGTTGTGGTGTTAAGGGTAACTATTTTCTTACTGAGTCACCCATTTGTCGAAATATATATATACAAACATCGGCTAGTCTCTGCATAAATACATACACATTTCGTATTATGCTTATTCATGTCATACAAAACAGGCAGTTAACTTACAGTAACAAAAATTGCCAACACGAAAACGGAAAACCCACTCGAAATGATGGTGTATTAGCATAGCCTCGAAATACTTAGCAGCAAGAACTACAACAGAAGTGTAACATGACTACCGTGCACGTACATATATGTGTATGTAAATATATTACAGAACATGGGTAAAAGTATGTGTCCAGAGGTATATGTAAAAGAGAGACGTAGACTGATACTTAGTCAGATCGAATGTGTAAATGTGCAAGCAATGTTACCGGAAATGTAAAAATCGCTTAAGTACGTTACGGGTTTGACCAGGAATTTCAAGGGCGACTATAAACACATACAGATATGTAGCCACCAAGCAAAAATTTTTATCCTGAAAACCCACACACAGCCCACTCGAGGACGTTCAAAAAACTGCTTTTGTACTGTAAATTTTAACGAATACATCCATCGGTTCTACCCCCTTTCGATAATCCTTATTTCGTTTAACAAAACTTACTTTTAAACATATAATTAGCAAAAAATGAAATAAAAAACGAAAGTTAAGTTTCACATCTGCATCTCATTCCATCTTGGGTCCACGCCATATGGCCCAAGAAACTTGTGCACAATTTTTACTATCTAATTGCATTGTGTTAAAGGCACCTACGAGACCCCGTCTGCCCATTGTGGGCAGCCGCGTTGGTCGCACGACGGCCTTGCGCGCTTTCTGGGCGCGACAACCGTACTTATTGTAATCAGCCACGACGATGGTAATGTAGGGTCGTTGTGCCGCCCGCCAATGGACCAAAGACCGATGATACACCATCGTCAAACACCCACGTTCCCAACTCGAAAAGAATCCACAATATTGGTGACTATCTACGTGATAATTTCGCGAAATTGTAACTGGAAGATCTACAGCATGTTACTGAGATCTTCCATCCAATTGAAACACACTGAAAGTTCTTAAGCTTTTAGGAAAGCACTATAAGAATAGTCTTTCCATCTGAGCTTTTTTTAATGGTGCACATATCTAATTTATTAAAATGCCTTTCCTTTGATTTTTTTGACTATTCAGAAATATAACAAAATAAATTTTAATCATAATGACGTTTTACAAGAACGATAATGAAAATGAGTTTCGAATGGTACAAAAAACATATTCGATGAAATGATATTCTATTAGGCGTTATTCGATTCAAATATAAAGATAGTTAGTTAATGAGTTTAAAAGTCCTGACAGCTAACATCACATCAAGGTTTCAATCGACACGCTAAAGTGATTAAAACGTGCCAGGAACAGGAAAAAAGCACTACAATTTCAAATTCAGACATATGTATGGAAAAATTAGCATTTTTTTATGTACTTCCAAAATAGGATTTTCACGATCATACTTACTCTAACTACAAATGACAAGAAGGAAATAAAAGAATCCAATCAATCTAAATGAGGCAATTCTAATAAATTCTAAAACATGCATACCTATCTAGCAGGTATTTCTCATTAATAAAATAATNTAACACATAAAAAAATTAAATAATAACAATAAAAAAGAAACCATTAAGCACATTAAAACTTTCTAATATAATAAATATCTACACGTACTTTTCAGGGCTCATGTTGCACTTAGGTATCCAAGTTGCCATGGCCACATAGATAACAGGAACATCGGGAGGTTCTTCAGGAGAAGAAAGGCGCAAACGGGAGAAGTCTTGTAACGTTGACATTTGGTAATGATCCTGATGGTGGCTCAATTCGTAATGCATCGTTTACGAAACACGAGATTTTAAAGTACTACAAGTACTACTACACTGTTTCACTGTTTGTATACGTATTATTTCACTTTCACAATAGTTTGTGACTTTTTTACACCTTATTACGAAGACAAAAATAAGTTAGAAATGATTGAGACAATAAAATAATAGGCAGAAAACTTTGTCAGGCAATTTGGAGAGAGGCAAAGTACGATTATTTTAATGCCTCCATCAGAAAGATAAGAAGAATAATAGCATCGAGCCAATTAATTAATAATTGTTTTTAATTTTTCTCAATTAAGATGTTGGCAGCAGTATCTTCTACACGAATATCTTTGAGTGACACACCTTGTCCTTAAACTACATGTTTTACTGTAATAAGAGTCTTCCCGATTTTAAGTTCCAGATGAAGCAATATAATTTCGCTCAATTATTTGACTGTAACATTACTTTCTTTTTTGTAAATTACGATTTTATAACAACAGTGGCATAGTTATTCGTACACAAATATACCTTGTTGTTTATAAGTCTTATTATGCAGACTTTGATGACCGTAAAAGGTATCGGATTTTCTCAATGTGTGCAACAGCCTTCAGTGTAAATCCGGGACAAGGTGCATATAAAGAAGAGGCGACATCAAGAAGAACACGTACGTACATACATGATGTGTACCATTTAGTTTGTTACTTTTACATTAATTACGATTAACTGATGACTTTGCAATGGGCACATAAATGAAAGTAATATTTCACATAGAAATAACAAGTGAAACTTCTGGTTGCAGTTTTAAAAAATTACCAATTCCGAATTATTTAGAACTTTTGCAATTTTTGGAACGCCGTGTGATAATGAATTTCGCGGTTCAACGAACAAAAATATAATTTCTGTACTGTTTTCAACAAGACAAGTAAGATTAAATATAAAAATACTTACTACATCTCATATATCATCTGTTCAATTACAATTACTTCTTGTACCGGTAACTTTTTAGCAAACTTATGATTTACCAAACCATTCTTACCAATCTTGATACAATTGTCAGTATTTTCAATGCTAGAAATTAAAAATTTACACTATTTAACTAACTCAACCTAATTTAAATCAACTAATTACGTTACATCTTAATTTTTGGTCTTGATATTCCTTGTATAATTATTAAGAAAAAGGTAAATATGATTTGTTCTTTCTATTTTTAACAATGTTTAAGAAATGACAACACTTCCTGTTATAATTTTCCTGATCACAAAACCGTATCATAGCGTAATTAACCAACCAAGATGATACACAATGATTTATTCAAGCGGTCGTTGATCTGAATAATTGACAACTGTAATACCTTTCATTGTACCCCTCAAACATATACGATTTTTTAAAATCACAATTGTTTCTACGTGGGATGGGGGGCAACATCTTTTAATGATGAGATTCGTCAACAAGATTGGTTCGTTAACCTTTCCAATTAAGACGACCCAATACATATACGATAATATATCGTAAATGAATATCGTCCATTTTGCTATTGACTTTTTTATTATTAAGTTGTTACAAATACGTACAAAATTTGCATAGGTGAATAATTATGAACTCACACATATATCAAATAATGCCTTACTATTGCAAAATAAACACGACAGCAGTAGTAATGTGATTGCTTCCGCCAACATTTTTTATAATTCGCCGTTAATATAAATACATGCAACATTATTGAAAGCCAAAAAGACAAAATTATTGAACAATAATAAATGTTCTTGACATTTACACTAACGAATTCCAAAATAAGTTGCAATCCTTAAACTTGACTGTCTAAAAGACACGAAAAACAAATATATATTTTAGTTCTGGCCAATACCACATACTAAAAACTTGTTGAACACTTCGAAATTTGGACCACAATATTCTGGATACCGAAACGTAGTATCGGAGGACATAGATGCACCGATTTTCATTACAAACGTATACCTACCGCTAGAATATTAGCTCATTGACAATCAAATTACCAAATAAAAACATTAACTAAAGTAAAATTTCTTATAGTTAGACATACACAACGTGTCTATTTGTTTAGCCATGTTAAAGTGGGTCAATTTCGGTGCAACGCGATCAGATTATTATCTAACATTAAAAGGAGAAAAAAAAAACATCTAAACGGCGTAATGTACTGCCGTTTAATTGACAAAATGCAGCCTGCAAAAAAGCTGTGACAAAAACTGCGGCAGCAATGGAATTTTAGCAGTAAATAACTGAAGATAATTGAACGTCGTCATGCAATGGTGGTAAAAAGTTTGTCACGTGCTGCTGATCAGATAAGAACGAAAGTCGATGAAACGGCGGACCGCCGTACCACGAAAATTGAAGAAAATTGGACTGCAAACATGAAATTATCTTTCTCATTAAATAAACATTCTTCAAAATATCAATAACCATTATGGACTGTATCGTTAGAAATCGGAAAATCAAAAAATTTATTCTAAAAATGCGTACCCTGACCGTTAATAAATCATTGTTGAGACAAATGAATAGATTACCTACAAAAACTTCTCATTATTTCATAAAAAATATTTATTAACTGGTTAGAAAGCTAATAAGTAAATCTGCTATTAACATAAACGCGAAAGTTCTAATTCGCTTTAATTTGATAATAAATCACAGCAGTCCCAGTTTATAAAGTTTTTCTTTCGGAATTGGGAAAGGCAGTTACAGATTATGAAGCAATTACCTATGAATTTAATGTTTAATTACATTTTCAACTTTATCCCAAAGGGAAGCCAAAACTTGCGTCTTGACGAAGCAAAACTAATTATTATGGTAATTGTGACATTGTTGTAAGAAAAGTACCAAAGCACTTGAATTAATGAATTAGATAATCGTTCTCGCCGACTAAATAATGAATAAAAAGGGATATAATCTACGAATTCAAACTGGAACTGCTCGAAACTGCATTAGACCGACAAATTATTTATAAAGTACTTTTTTATACGAAATCGAAGTGTAGGCAATAATGACTCAAGAAAATCAACATTTATCAAAGTTCTTGGACAGGCGGGTTTTCTGCAGAACGGCGGCATCGGCGGTGAACGTAATTATTAGGGCTTTTATGTGTGCTTAACGCTGCCAGAAAAGGATCAATGCCGTGTTGATTTATGCCTTTTTCGATAAAACTGGGCCTCATTTTGTAATATATGTTTGCAAAAAGGGGAGCGGGCAACAGTGCCCACAATCACTTACAATTTTACGAGACGGTAGGCACTTCTGTTCAAATTCTTCACCTAATTGCTAATGTATTACCTAAAGACGTAGCCGTAACCCGTAATATGAATGCACATGGAACCAACTACATACCCAGATGGATATTGAGACCCGCGCACCTATTTCCAATTGTTTATTTCCAACTGAAATAGGCCAAAATTGCTATTTCATTAAATAATTTGAATAAACGAAAACTTGGGTCGAAAGTGCACCCCATCATTTATTTAAACGATTCAATTGTCAGTTACCTCCATACATTATGGTTGCTAAACGGTTTTTTAATCGTTTTAAAATTAACAATTCCATACTATGATACTACTGGTATCCTACCACCCACGTTGTATCAAGTTTTTTTGAACAATTCTACACAGTTATAACCTTGATACAAACACACTGCTTTTTACGAAACGGTGTTGCTTTTTCCTATCTTATGCAATTGATCATAATTTAAATGTATAAATAACTTTTTAACGCGGTAGTGTACGGTGCAGATTTAGAAGCAGGATTGCCATCCGTGGGCAGATGTTTGATTCTGTGAAAATTCTGTAACAACATTCATACACAAACGTCCCACATTGACCTAAGCTAATGAACTAGTATAATAAGTTCCCTATTATTGTAAGTATACTGATTTAGTTAATTCAGCCTATATTTATTCAAGTTTTTTTCTTCCTAAGTAAATTAAATGGCGCTTGACTTTAAAGTGTTAGCGAATAAAGGAATGTTGTAAACAAAGACATACAAATATTAGGACATAAGGAAACCTTTAAAAACTCTCGCAATATTTTCTTAGATGTTCAAAAATAAAAAGCAACTAAAAAGTTTGTAACAAATTGCGTGCCAGAATTTCCAGGATAATTTCAATTTAAATGGATTAAATTAAATTAAAATCAATCAACATCCCCTTCATGGGGGGTACGCAATAGACTGCAAAAAATTATAAAATACTTTGGGTTGTTTCCTAAGGACACTACCACACAAAAATCACCACCAAAACCGCTTCGGATGATGAACAAACGGAACACAGAACAGAACACCTACACTATTACGGAGCATGTACTCTATACAAACTTTGATCGACCACTGTGGGTCATATCTCATATGTGAATAGCCGTAAGTACCATCAAATGGATGAGTACTGGTACTGGGGTATTAACACATGACCGCTTCTATCTAAGTACCATCGACGAAGTGAAAATCCGCGCGTGTTGACCAAGTCGACGTTCAAGTACAGACTGACTATGAAAAGAAACAATAACAACAATAACCAAGTAGAAGTAGTACTGCTGTACATACATATATATACATAAGTACGTACATACACACATATATGTATGCACAGCCAGTACTTGCTTGTTCTTCTTCTTCTTGTTCTGTCTTTCGCTTACACGTCCGTCTGTAAAAAATATGCAAAACTTTCACGCACACACGCACCACTATTTTTATTTGCTACGTTTCCTAACTTTATCAAATCGCGCGATCATCTGCGAATGTGCGCGGATTGTGGTCGTTGCTATCGATCGAGATCGACGAAAGGCGATCTGCAGACAGACGCGCCAACAGACAGACAGACAGACGTCCGACTTATACATAAATCTACTGCTGCACACCAAAACGTTTCGCGGCCCCCCCAGTGAAAGTAAATAACAAGGGAGGTCGAATTGTACAGACAATAAAATGACTAATAANCCCACAGTTTTATTGCAATAATAGGTACCACTTTAAGGCACTTTATTACATATATGGTATGATAGCCTTCCATCATCCACTCGTGATGAACAAAGGGGTTGTTTAAGGAAGGTATGTAGGGACTGGTTTCAAATGATAAACAATCCAGAATAAAAGTTTTTATTTTATCAGTTATTTACCTTTTCGATTAATAATAATTAATTAACTTGCACTTGCCAGACTTCGTTATCAGGTATTTGTTTCCGATTTAAAAACATTAACTTGTTGTTACATTGTACTTACTTGAACAATAATTGCAACTAGCAATCAAACAACAATGTTACGCATTACCGAATCATAATATTTACAAGCAACAGTAATATTATGAATACTTTCAGAGAATACGTAAAATTACTGATTGAATTTAACAATATCGTACAGACAAAGAAGCAGCAACAATGCCTGCAAATATAATTATCAGCAACAATACGTTAGTGGGTTTATTATTTACATATTTTTGATCAACCATTATCAGTTGCATATACTTTTTTGTATAATTAACAGTTGTTTGACAAGCAACAATTCAGTAGGCAACAATAGATTATTTACCCGCAGATAATTATTATTAGACATTCCTTTAAACGATTGATAACTTTACAGTTTGTTTTATTGTTATCTGCAATACACATATTTGAAGGGACTTTTAATCCTGCTATCAGTTAAATAACCAAAATTATCGAAACAAAGTTTTCTTTCGATCAAGACCTCTCGAACATAATACTCAAATTCTATAATTTCGTTGACAAAAGAAAATTTAGTAAGTAAAAATAAATTAACACGGATTAAATAGTTTAAAAATAAACTTCGCGATTGACCCGCGCTACAGAGTTCATGGCATCGGAAAATCCAATTATACCTATGGTCACCGGGTACAAACAATAAGATTCCTCTCTTCAAGGATGGATGATAGGTGATTCATCCGGTGATGGGACGAAACGTGACGGTTATTGTTTAAAGGGTCGAAACGAGCTGCATGACAGACGATTACAAACCATAGTACACACTATGTATAGTCAGATGAAAGATAGGTATTTGACCCCCTAAAGAGGAGACATCGACAGAAAGATTCGATCTCCAAGTTCAACAAACTTCGCGACAAAATTGCCGCTATTATATACACATTTATACATATCCAGTTAGCGTCCCAACGCACACATTAACAATGACTAATGAAATTTCATCAAGTTTGGAAATGTCACACAAACATCCCACGCTTTAAAGTACGTACTTGCATGTGTTCGTCGTGTTTAAGTACATTTACACCGCATCTCTGTACGCGGATTTAAAATGCATGGGCGTTGTCTCTATAGGTACTACAGAATATATTATTTATGTAAAAACGTTTTGTACTGATTAATAAGCACTTTCTAAGAACACCGGCCAGGGTTGAAAAACGACGTAGGATTAAACAGTAAAGGTCCTTGTGGTTTATAACCGCTGAACAGTTAATTACTTCGTCCGTTCGTTGAGTGTAATGACCAGACTTACGAATTACTATATTGACAGTAAATGACAATAACAATTAATCCCGTAGGTACCTTCATGGCAAATAAAGTAACCAATAACACATTGACATCTGTCGATTAGGGATGAGGGAGGGATTGAAGCTGAAAAGTGGACTGATTCGTATCTGATATGGATGTGGACAAGTGGACAATCTACATCGAAGATGGAAGGACTTCTGCTCGACGCAGACAGTCCACATCGAAGATGGAAGGACTTCCGCTGGATGTGGATAATTCACATCGAATATAGAAAGACTTCTGCTGGATGCGGATAATTCACATCGAATATAGGAAGACTTCTGCTGGATGTGGACAGTCCCCATCGAAGATGGAAGGACTTCCGCTGGATTTGGACAATCCACATCGAAGATGAAAGGACTTCTGCTGGATGTGGAAAGTCCACATCGAAGATGAAAGGCCTTCTGTTAGATGTGGACTGTCCACATCGAAGATGGAAGGACTTATGTTGGATGTGGACAGTCCACATCGATTATCCGGTTACAACGGAAACTAGCAAACAGGCAGATGCTATTCAATTTCATTCTGAATTGTCATCATTAGGTTATCAGTTCAAAAACTATATGGTAGGTCATACACCTCTACTCCTTCCTTTCCCGGAAAGCTTAGAAATCAATACAGGACTATAAGGTAATGATCTATTGTCAAGACTCAGACAGAAGCTGTTCAATTTTGAATTCCTTTTGTACAATCACCATCGGCTTATAATGGGACATATTGAAAATAGCAGTGTGTTTTCTTTAAATAAACTGAAATAACTGTTGTATGACGGTACATAACGTGATTTTTACCACGAAATCACGTATTAACTGTTTATCGATCACGATCCAGATCTTTTTTATCCGTTATTAATTTTACGATGTTTTGGTTGAAAATGCGTTAAATAATGAAAAACCCGCTGACCGATGAGTAACTATACAAAATCGCGACGATTTTTTTTGTTGTTATTCGTCAGGAAGTAACGGTCTTAAAAAGAAAAAAACAGTTTCACACAGCGATAAAAATTAAGCGGTAACGCAAGCATATTAGGAATCAACGAGTGGGAAGTTGAGATATAATTTGCATTTTTATATGTACACTTTTTCACGATCACAAATTTACCTGTGTATTCAGTATGTCCCAAATCAAAGTTACACGGCACAGATAAAAATGCGAATCGAAAATACAGGCGTGGAAAAATTGGACACAAAAAAATGGACACCCTATTGCATAAAGTTTCAAATATCTCTACGTTTTATTCCTGATTCAAGTGTAAAGGCCGTCGTTGGTTGTAGTTGCTTCCCAAAGTTTCGCGAGCACGAGCTTCTTCAAAAATCTTTCATCTTCGATGTGGACTGCCCACATCTAGTAAAAGTCCTTCCATCTTCGATGTGGACTATCCACATCCAGCAGAAGTCCTTCCATCTACAATGTGGACTGTTCACATCCAACAGAAGTTCTTACATCATCGATATGGATTATCCACATCCAGCAGAAGTTTTTTTTATCTTCGATGTGGACTGTCCACATCCAGCACAAATCCTTCTATCTTCGATGTGGATTATCCACATCCAACACAAGTCCTTCCATCTTCGATGTGGATTGTCCACATCCAACAGAAGTTCTTCCATTTTTGATGTAATAGTACAGGCAAAAATGCGAATCGAAAATACAGGTGTGGAAAAATGATGAAATTATCAACGATTAGAAAAAAGCGGATACCCTTTTGCATTGAGTAAGTTAATAACGCTGAAGCACAAGGATTACCAGGAGTTCTTATGTATTTTCTGAGGGACATACTGTATATACATATACATAGAATTATATGCGAGACATTTCGCGGAGAAAAGTCGACTGGCACCATTGAAGAAATATACCTTTTGCAAAAACGGTTTCAGACGTTTAAGCAAACATTTAAAATACAATTGCATGTTTTATTTACCTTGGTACACCCACCTTATATGAGAATTATAATAAATTGAAATTTTTATATCACAAGGCGTAAGTCGGATTCCAATTTTATTAGAACTAAAAAACCTTTACTAATGCAAAAAGTAGACTCTCGTTACCTCTTATACTTAAAGTTACCCTTTGGCAATTTAGGACTTATTGTCGTTATAACAAAAAAAAAACAACGTGAAATGTGTTAGGCTTTTATTTAAATTCGCAAACATTAAGCAATAATCGCACAACGGTTCTTGTTAACAGTACAAATAATACAGCAGTAAAGAGGTAAAAGTAATAAATGTTGACCGCATGCGACATTTAGAACTGTCAGATACCAAAAAAGCAAAAAATTATTACCAATTTCGTGTCAAAGGATCTGGATCAAGGACTTTCTCGGTCGATTTGCATAATAAAACTGGTCTTTAAAGAAATTGCTAAATACAGACTTTACCAGACAAAAGGAATTACATATTTAATCGCTTTCGGCTTTGTTACGAAATTATTGAAGTATCCCAATTAAAAATGCAGCATTTCTTTACCAACCAGCGAAAATCACAGCCATTATCCATACGTCCCATAAGTCAATAAGATTCTATAATATCGATAATCGCTTCCATAATAGTTTTACATCACTGCTCACGATTAGAACCATATTCACTGATAAAATAATTCGAAGTGGTCTGTGTTCTGTCGAAACTGCCAGACACGGATCGCGATTTCGATCTTTTTGGATCTCATCAGCGCGTCGCAGACAGCTCCGACAGAACACAGACCAACCTTTACCTGCTGTCTTAACAGCGCGTTTTAGAAAATACCACAAATG
>NW_020438898.1:703858-738681 GCF_000699045.2 Agrilus planipennis
TTATTATATATAAAAATTATTTTTTTTATTTTTAGTATCAGCAATTTCTTACGCTGAAGTGTACGATGTGTTGCATGCCTATTTGCAAGAAATTCTTTTAGATTTTAATCATTAATTACTATTTATCTATGAAAAAACCTTAATGGCCGACAGTAGCAACAATTAGAAAAGAATGATGGCCGACAACAGCAACAATTAGAAAAGAATGATGGCCGACAACAGCAACAATTAGAAAAAATGATGGCCGACAACAGCAACAATTAGAAAAGAATGATGGCCGACAGCAGCAACAATTAGAAAAATGATGGCCGACAGCAGCAACAATTAGAAAAAAATGATGGCCGACACTACGTCACAGTGGAGCAATAAAAATGGCCGACTATTGACAATACGAGTAAACATAGAGCTAACTTCTTTTTTAATTATGTACTTATATAAAAAAAAATTCTGAGTGCTTTCAGCACAGCGCTAAAATCCAACTCTTGCTCCCTAACTATCGCTGTCATTGATGTCAATGCTTTAAAGCGCATAAATATAAACAATTAGAACGTTTTTCAAACAATTTTTAACACACAAAAAGTGATTAAACATATTGTTCACAAAAGTGAATTTCCACCACTCAAAGTAATGGTGCTAACAGTTTCTCTAGCATTTTATTTTAAAACTTTTATAAGCCCGACAAATTTATCAGTCCAATAGTACTATTATTGCCACCTATCGCTTTTAAGTCAAAACGATACAAAAAGAACCAAGAGCGCCATCTCTATTAAACCTTTGTAACAAGCAGAAAATCATTACAGACTTGGTCGTCATCTGACTTTGTATAACTATAAAACAAGATTATAATTACACATAAGTACAGGATAAAAGCTTTCTTAATTAGTATACAATTTCCTCATGAATGTATTTAAACAATTTAATGAGGATGAATCGCCATGAAGATAAAATATGTAAAAAGCATGTTTGTGTCTGCTACCAAATTCAATTAATTCTTAATCAATTCTCTAAAACAAACATGCAAGCCGTTATTTTTAATATATTTACATTATTTATATTTACAAACACCAGAATTGGGTCACCATGTAAACCTATTTATGATATAAAAAAATATTACGACTATTCAACAAACAAGAGAAATAATAAATCATTATTATTGCAGCAATTCCATGGTAATTAATTTATTACGATATTTCGAAGAAAAGCGAATCGCAAATGAAGGCTCATTACTACCTACAACACATTTAGAAAACTATTCTTTAGAAAATTCATAAATAAAACAAACGCCGAACGAGTAGGAAGACTTCACTTGTATGTAACATTTCCTTGATGACTGTATATAAATAGACCCTGAAGGACAAAATAGACGAAAACAAAGTAAAAGTAACAGCACCGTTTGTTTCTATTGTGTACAAATCTCAGCTCTTCATAAGAAGAAACTGATTGAATTGAAAACCATAAAAAACAATCAATTAATTAAAAAAATTAACCATATACTAATTCTAATCAAAAGAGCATGGTAGCAAACTATTTAACACACTGTACCAGCAATTAAAAAGAACAATTACTTCAGTGTAAATAGTTTGTTTAAAGTTAAATGATTACCTTATACAAAATATTTACTAGAAAGTTTAAAACAAATCACAAGATTATCTTCTGTGAAAGATTGCAATTTAATATTCAAAATAATTGATCTTACTATTGGTAGAACCTTTTGAACATGTATATAATTCATTTTGTAAGCTCATATTGAAGTGGTTATTAAACATAAACCACAATAAAACAGCAAAGTTCTTATTATTGCCAATCAATAACAGTGTAATGTTAATAAGTGTACTTCTTGTAAAATGTCCCAACACTTTTAAGAAGTATTAAGTTTAGAGCATATACAAATTCTATCAATCATTTTAAACCCAGCGCAAACCACAAATTTATCCAAATAAATCTGTACGTATTATTTACCTTGAAAAGTTAAATTAACTTTTAAAGGATTCATACCTTAATGACCTTCTATGCCTTGGAGACTCATAGCCATCAAGTTTCCTCCTTTTTGGTTCACGTTCACGATCATAAGAATGTGATCTAGATCTAGACCGAGAGTGTGAATGGTGTCTTCTTCTCGAGCGAGGCATCTAAAAAAATTATTTTCATTACTTTCTATGTAAATTAATGGATTTTTCTAGCATCAAGGCAACCAGAAATTGAGGTTAAATCTCCCTAATACACAAGTTCATATTGAAGTACCTTTCGTGGTATTTTAGATTTCGAATGGACATTAACAGGATTTGGCGTAATCAAAGCCATCCTGAAGAATTTTAACTGTATATATTACTCTTCTAAATTTAAATTTATCTCCTACAAAAAATTTTTAGCGCCTTCAGAAACACTTCATTAAGCATCTTCCAAAAAGTAAAACATTTCGCAAATAAAAAATAGTAAAGATCACGACCACAATAATTTAGTTTCTAATGTTTTTTTTGATAAAACCAAATGCTTTCAATAATTTTGACAAAACAAACGTTTAGTAAACAAAAGTTATCCAAACCTACTATTCAATTAAGTTGACCAACTCTAACTCTACTTTGTAATTTTGGCAAACACATTAAATTTGTCACTCGTCCTCAATATTAAACTAATCCCATATGTTTGTTAATTTATATTTTATCAATTTATCACTTTTCATCAGATTTCACTCGCCATTTTGTTTTACAGCAGCTGAATGACGCGCGTGTATGTATTTCGCAATCGTTACTAACTTGAGATATTTTCGTATTGAAGCTCTAAATGAATAATAATTTTCTTATTAAAAAATTACCACTTACTGCAGGTAATCCCAAGTGGTGGAATTTACACCAAATTAAGTTTGCAAAATGAGAAACACAACTCCAAGTTTTTAGCGCAGAACCCTGAATTAACTGGCTGGAATATGACAACCCGAACATCGATCTTCAAACTATTGGTCGGGCGATGTGTCGTCGACCTACGATTTTGCTTTTAAAATCATGAAAGAAACTTTAACACTACCCCGGTGAAACGACAGTATCTCCACTTTAACAATTTAGTTAATTACAAACAGCCTTTAATAACACTATAATCAGTTATTACAAACAGCTCATTTGCACAGAAAAATTAAGGTCAAGTTGAGACAGCAACCAACCAAGCACAAGTTATGGAACAAAAACAGACTTTTTTATCAGTGCTACCATCATTTCTAGTTCCCATGGAAAATCAAAATTCCCAATTACTTATTTTCATGGCGGGGAAATATGAAATGACGGGAATTTATTTCAAAATGCAGATATGTTTTAATTACTTTGAATACTAAGGCCCACGTTAAAATAAAACAATGTATAAAAAGGTAGAATTGTCAAATCAATTATTTTTGGACTATGTTATGCCTACAATCATACAAATAATACAACATTGTCTATTTTTACTTATTTTTATTTAGGAAACTTATTTCAGCTCAGTAATAGTACATATTTTCAATTAAAATATGCCAATTAAATGTTTTTTAAGTACTTCCTATAGATGCGAGATAAATTTCAAGAAATGTAGTTCAAATAAACATGAATAAAAAACTTCTTTAAATTATCATTTACTGTATTTTAAGACTTGAAATGTTCTGCAATGTACCTAAAGACTCCAATAAGTCTTAAGAAAATGATTAACGTATGAAGACAAATTTTTGAACACTAAAAACTTTTTCTGGATAAACCTCGTAAAGGTTTGCTTAATAGTTTTCATTAAAAACGTTTGAATATCAGCCTTAAAATCACATTTTGTATGTAAAAGTAGATTATGTAGGTACTTTTTCAGAAAAAAATATCTGGCAATGGCTTTTCTTAAAAATAAAGACTTGTTTCTAGTAAAATACACACATAAATTAATAATTTATTTGACATACTTATAATATAGCACAGGTTTATAACTATTTCTGTTTTTACACCAACAGAGAAAGTACAAGAAAGACGGCAGTTGTAGATAATATTGTAAATCCTAAAGTACGCAAGTGAAAAAGACCATAATAACTAAAATAACTATACCAGCTTTCTTTCAAAACTAAACAATAATCTAATTTACGTTAATTCGGGGAGAAAACACCCCTAGGTTACATAAAAAAGAGAAAGACAAAGGCTTGAAGATGTAATAGGTTATTGATATTAGTCCTGGGGAGAAAGGGAATATGATTATAAAATCGCAAAAAGAATATTTTACATTACATACTGAAACAATACAATTTTGCAAATTTACATGTTTACTTATCAACAGCAGTAGTGTAAAGAAATATATATATATTTATGTATATATTTAAATGTAGCTAAATTGGCTAATCTATGAAGCTCTGTTCAACACAAGCTTTCACTCGTTTTTCATATTCCCTTCGGTTTTCCTTGTATAATTGTGCAGCCATTGAATTTGCTGGAGAGTTAGGATTTGGATCACTAAGTAGAGACTGAAAAAAAAAATCAAAAATCAATTTTGAAATCATTCAAACTAAAGAAAATACAGTCACAACAAACTTTTAACTGTTTTACATTAAAGTTGCAGTGTAGTCATATTTTAAACCCCAAAAAATTAAAATATTGTATTGTATTGTATTACTGATCTTTATCAAATGTGTTCACTTTTAAGACTAAATAAAATTAAATTATACATTTATTTATCAAGATGACAGTGTCTAATTCCTGGAATTACTGCATCTCCGGTAGTTTTAATTGATAATAAATGCCTAATTTGCTTTCATTCAGTTTAATGAAAAGTGGCTTTTCTATTTTATAAAAATCAAGCAGAACTGCATTGGGTTTGTTACCGTTTTAATGATTTCTTATCAAACTGTAATAAAATCTGATTTATTATTAGAAAATTTTCAATAAAACATTATTACAATAACAAATAACGTCATAGTTGATTTACATGTATCTTGGGGTGGGGAAAGGCTATACATCGAATTATGCAAATTAACTATCAAGGGGAACATTGAATCGACCTTAATAAATGAATTACAGACATTATCAGTACCACAAAGCCATTAAATTAGTACATAAGCAGCAGTTCTTAAAGTTTTTACTACACTATTCTAACAACTTTTGCTTTTTTATTCAATTAAATGAGAATGGAGACAACTTCAAATACTTAATGCCCTGATATTTTTTATTACCTGTACAATTTAAACAATGTATTTAATAGACTATTTAAATTTTGATAAGAATAAGGCTGTACAATTCTTACAATCTTTAACATTCGTTTTCAATTTACACAAATCATTATCTTTTCTTTGCTACACAGCTTCTGGGTTTCAAATTAGCAGTATTAAGATATGATAGTGTCATAGACACATGCAATTATAATTAAAAACAATAATCTAAGACAAAACAAGATAGATAACAGACATGATAATGTTATTAAAGGTTATCGGGACTTTTTAAAAGGTAAAGGTTGAGTCAATGACCCACTTACTTGTATAGATGTTAATATAGCAGAAACATCATACGTAGGACTCCATCGATTTTGTAAGATATCTAAGCAAATACCACCATCGGCGTATACATTGGGATGGAACATGTGACTAACAAATCTAACTGTAGGTGGTTTATTTGGGTATTCTTCAGTAAACTCGATGGTCAGTTTGAAAGTACCATCTTCAAAGGGGGTGTCATGTGGACCAAATATCACTGCATTCCATATCATAATGTTGTTGTCAGTGGGTGCTCCACTGACACCAGTTGGTGGATCTTCTTGTAACCTACATTTATAATAAAATGAATGTTTAATAATAATTTGAAGGACGTGGATACATTACTTTAAATAAGCGATTTTGAACATATTGTGTAGGTAACATTTTAATCTTAAAACTAATTTGTTTATCTGCATTTATCAATACAACGAATTACGTACCTTTTGAAGTCTCTCATTAAACGACGACGAGCTGGAGTTGACATTATTTACGATTAAACTTCTACACGAAAACAAATTTTCTAGAACAATAAAATCGTAACAATTGTTCTATTTACTTTATTTGCACTGAAATTTAACAACAAATTTGTCCAGAAATCAGCTATTTATTTGCAATTCACACAGTAAATCTGTTATTTGCATGACGTTCCTTTTCTCCCGATTTCATAAACAAAAATAGCACTAGGTTAGTCATCTAGTAAAACATACTGCCAACCATTTTTATACCAACAGTAACTTAGATGGCCCATTATACACCAAAACTTCTAGGCGGTAAATACGATTTAACGCAACTTTTGGAATGGTTCTGCAGACCCATAATAACACTCCAAGCATTAAATATTAATATCTTCGAGTGGAATTCGATACTTAAACATTCTAATTATCTATATCGTGTGATAAGTGCTAAACATATTTAACTATTGTAAAACTGTTTTAACTTATATTCAGATACGTTAACTTTCAATTTTAGTAAATTAATTTGGTAGTTTTTGTATTAATTTAATAGATTCTACTTATTTTTATGTAGTTTACTTCATTTTACCCAAATTAAATACACTTAATTGCGTAATTTGTTATTGGTTTACAATTGATGTTTAAAAGTTACATTAAAAAGGTATTCACAACAGTATCAGTTTGAAGTAAAATATTTTATTGAGTGAATATCTGTACATTAACAGCAAATTTTCTAATACATTAAATAAAAATTTTTGTTTAATAAACTAAATGAAGTTCAAACTCAAAAATTCACATTCTATTTCTTCTCCTCGTACATGTGTATGGCACTACTAACTTTCGTTAATACTTTTCAGTTTGATCCCGAAATGCAAACAAAAATTAAAACTTAATATCAAAATATTTTTCGCGACATGTCGATCGTTTCGAGTCTCTCTTTGGTTTCAGTATTTACAAATCACAAAAGCAAACTGTGTGGACTCGTTCTTTAAACAACTACATTTATTCAATTAGACACTATTTATCCTTATTATAATAATAAATATATCTAAGACAGTAAAAGCTAATTAATACAAAAGTGATAATTAATACTTCCATGCAAAAAAAGCGCCACGTCGACGTGTTATTATTAATTTCGAAAGTACAATATTATTTAATTTTGTTTCAATCATCTTCGTTAAAAAAGGCCTCTATTCTCATTCAGTGAACTGCTTTAAGTACTTGCTTAGATGATTTTAATAGTAGATTAGGGGATATACTTAAATATGCGCAAATTAAAGCATTATCAGAATAACTACACATAGCATTGGGACAGGGAGATAGATAACACATTATGTATATCGAGATTATAAGCAGATTAAATATAAGATACTAATTTATTTTTGATTATTGTTTTTCTTTTCTATTTTGCAAAAAATACCATCAGAAGTCAGCATATATGTTTATATATCAGAGAGAAATAAAATACCAAAAGAAACAAACCAACAGAAAATTATTTTAAAAACAAGTGCATAACTAAATAAATGATAAGTGGACAATTACCTAGAAATAAATAAAGAACAAAACCACTAATATGCAGTCGATGCAAATAATATTAATAAAAGGAAAGATGATATTTTGGCCGCCCCTTAAGACCCTTAAAAAAGTTGTCTTTAAGGGACGACCGAATCAATTATTGAAGTCGAAGTGGCTACATCGAGTATTATCATGAATACTCGGTCCACTTTGACTGGGGTGCATTTGGAATAAGAAAATTAAAAAAAAAGCGCAAAGCAAACTGATTTTCCTTTTTAAATATTTTGGAAGTTTGGTTCGCACTTAATCTTAAACCGAAAACAAAAGGGTGCGCAATATTACAACCACTTCTACGTTAAATCCAATAGAATTTATACACGAAGTGGTTTCTCTACATTCTAAATTACCTAATTTTATTTTCATAAAGCGATTACCAAGAAAATCCCGCCGAATAGAAGGAATAACCGTGCCACTAAAACCGTTAGCATGCAAGGAAAGTGTAAGAAGGAGGAGGAAAATGTTAGTAACGACAGGCACAATTCCTCTTTCGATTTACTGGGATGGATATAATAATTGATGATATTCGGGTATCTCTAGATGGAATGTTGGGGGTGGCGTTCACAAAGTTTTACCCTACTGAATAGTACAAAAAAGGCTTAAGCAGTGCTCCTATACACCGTTAGCATGCAAGGATGGGAGGTAAAAGGAGAAGGAATATACATTAGTCAACAAAAGAACACTTTTAACCCTTTTTAATCTAACAGAAGGGCTAAAACTGAGAGCCCCCGTAAGGATAAACACTATAAGTATGAATAATGGAATGTTAATGTGACAAGTACCCAAATAACAAAAAAATATTATACATTACGAAAAATTTTGAAGAATTAAGAAAAGAACCCAACTACCAAACAATTTCCAAAGGTCAAACAAATAAAATAAAAAGCAGAAAAAGGCCATGCAGTATTAAACTAAAAACCCATCTTGACTTCTGATGATTTTTTTTGCTACAGACTGTACAGACCCTTATAAATAAATACTGTCAAATACAATAATAAGTTAATGGTACACGTAATGATATTATTTATTATTACTAACAGCGTGTAATGGTAAAAACTGAACCCAAGCGCAAAATTTTCAGTCACTTTTCGCAAAAATATTATTGAGCATTGCTTTTCCTCATTAATCAACAATATTATTATTATTATTATTAGAAAGGAACTGGACTTTTGTCAATTCCTTAAGTGTGACAGTACAAAGTGGAGCCTTTTCCTTTCAAAATTCTATTACACGTTCTCATTCGCTCAAAAACTAAAGCACCATGTAAATGTAGTGGTATAGAAACTCAAAAGAAAAAACAACAAACATCAGATTTACACCACTGAAAATAGAATAAATAACCCTTTTTACATTACAATACAATAATACCAAACGCAGTTCCACCCCTTTACGAGTCCCTTTCATTTTATTTCTTTTAAGGTGGAAACTGGTTTGATTTAAGGTACCCTCAGAAACGTTCATTGTCAGCAATAACGTCAGTTTTAGGTACCAGACCTTTTTGACTGCCTTTGCAGCACAACAACCATTTCTGATCAACTTCTAAAATTACTTTTAGTTGATCGCCAGTGTTGTAACTCAAGTGACCGCTTTCAGAAGGCAATCGATGAGATAACGCCTTAACGTATCTGCAAAATATGTTTAAAATAAATTTTAAACGAAGTGTAAAACATTATTATTAATAAAACAGAGTAATTTTAATTAACAAAAAACAATTATGAGTTTTTACGAAATTAAAGCATAAATTCTAGCGCGACGAAGAGCATCCTACCAAGCATCGAGGGTGACTAACTGAAGTATGCAATTTTAGTAGTTATAAACAGTATCGATGCATCTGATTGGCTGTTACACGGCGGCCATGTTTTTGCATCGATAAAACTGGGTCAAGTTCAGGACACCTGTCCTTAGAAGAATGGAGATGTAAACAAAGGCAGGCGCCACTTATTGAAGGATTAAATCAGGGAAATACTAAATAATACATAACTCGGTTGTTTCTTAACCGATTTAAACGCGGTTTTTATCAAAATTTAAAGAATTTAACGCTGCTTAACACTAAAAAGAAACAGATAATCTTAATTTTACATAAACCAATTAAAAGGTCATCTTAAAATTATATCTTGGACCTAACTTAAATATTCAAAATAAATAGTGGAAGGTATACCAAGGAGATTGTAGATTTAATTACTAGTATTAGTATTGTTGATATTTTACTTTAATTTATAAGATAATTAGTACCATCACCAAAAAAGTATGTTAATTTTAGTTGAGTGCAAAATAAAAGACAATAAGGTAGTACTATAATAAGTGCATGTTAGTTTTTAACGTATGTACGTATATTTTGCTTTTTTGTTGCAAATTACATGCATACCTCTTTTCAACATGCACATTCTGAAAACCATTCCATGTTTTCCTAACTTTCTTATATTTTGATGTCGACAACTTTCTATAATAAATAAAATAACAAAAATTAACTTGCCAAAAATAAAACACAATTAACAATAAAATTCTGAAATAAGTAATGAAAAGAATATATAATGAAATGAAATAAAAAAAAAACAAAATAATAAAGTTTTTAATTAGAGACAGTACTTACTTTGGTATTTGCACTTTTGGGCTGGTTGTTTTTCTACCAACAGAACTGGACACCGCTCTTCGGGGTGGTAAAGATTTGTTGGAACGATTATTACCAGGTTTGTACGGAAGACTGCTGGGCCTGGTCATGGGTCGTGGAGATTCTTCATAATTTTCAAGGCGATCCAATCTACTTGTCCTGAAACAATTTTTATTTTTTTTTTTTCTCAATAAAAACAGCATTTTGTTTGGTTGTCTAGAACCTACCTAGTAGCAGGCGAGTTTTTCTTGAGTCCAGCGTTACTCTTTGCTACATTACTGCCACCAGGAGTCCTTGTTTGTCCAATGGCTTTGGTTGTTGAAGTTCCAGGGGGTGTCACAGCCTTTTTGCCAGTAGTCTTGTTAATATTATTCACAGCAACAGGAATGCCTGAAGGTCTGTTGGGAGACGTAACCGGTCTAGGAATCTTTGACTTATTCCCGTGGGTCGGAGATTGCGGAGGACTTCCCCCGGAACTTGTTGATTCTTTCCCACTTAGCATTTCCCATTTCATTTGTAATTTTTTAAATCTCCTGCCATTAATCGGCTTTGAATCGGATAGATTTGAATCCAAGGAATCAGGACCTACAATGAACAACATACTAGTAACAAATTTAGAATCTAGTGAAGATTTTGTACCTTCTTCTGGAAGTTGAACAACTTCTTCATTGGAACTGCATTCGTCTTCCTGGTTACCCTCTCGTTCGGACTTTTTCTTTTGTGGACACGTTTCTAAACTATCGGTGTAATCTTCATCGTCTTCCTTTGCCAGTCTATCATAGGCTTGAAATAACTTTGACGTCGGAGAAATTCCGGACCATCTCTTCTTTGTAACATCATCGCCCAATTTAAAAGTCGGTTTGGAGAAGTTGGAATCGGTGCAAGATCTCGGCCTCTCAGGATACGTTTTGGGTCTTGCGTTTATAGGAGATTGAGGAGCGTGTTTTGGAGAGAAATATTGGACCGTGGCTGCTGAAACCTCATCGGTGTCAGAGTTCGAATGACTTGACAACTTAGAGAAGGTCCACTGTTTAGATGTTTTAAAACCAGGAGACTGGAAAGGGCAGGAAATATTTTAATTAATATTAATACAGATAACGACTGAACGAAGTACTTACTTTGGGGTGAGATGGGCTCAAAGGTTGCTGGTATGAGTCCATCCTTTTCAGACTTTCGTGCAGTTGACGATGTTCAAAAAGAAGATCGAATCGGAAAGGCAACAATGCTAAAGGCTCCAAAGTCGTAATAAGTGTGTCCATAAGTCCTCTAACGCTGACACTGCCAGTGTGAGCAAGGACTAATAATGAATCCTGCTCGTAATGCTTTTTTAGAACGCTCTCTCTCGTCCTTAAGTAACTAAACCAGGCATCCAGAGATCGGACATTGAGCAATCCAAAGATAAAGGCGTTGAATTTTACTAGACCCTCGGTAATTGTATCTTCGGTGTTTATTCTCATAACCAATTCGTTGAGGGCTTTGGTAAGAGGACCTTGGTGAGACGAAACCTCGACAACTTGCCACACAGAATTGTTAATGGGTCCAAACGTAGTGTCCAATGAGGGTTTTAATCCGTCGCTGAGAATTGCGTATAAGGCAGGACAGAGGGTCGAAAGAGCAAGCTTTGCACAAGCGGGATTCACCGAAGAGTCACCTAACGCGTTAAGTTCTTCTTGATTGGAAGCCGGAGAGAAGTGTGTGACCATCTTTTCAACAGCATCCGTGACTGCAGCGACCAGCGAACGCTTCTGACTTAGATCGTAAGATTTTTTACCAACGGAGTCGTCAGCGTTAGTCTTCCCATGGTAATGATGATGTTTTTGTGACAATAGAGCCGAGACGTTTGGAGAATTGTTTGGCGGTTTTGTTTCTACATTAACATTAATCCTTTCGGCAAAACTAACAATCTTCTTCCCTTCGGAATTCTCGCTGGAACTTTGGTTGATTTTCAACGCCAGAAACTTGGCAACGTACGATCTCAATTGCATCATTCCTTCTTCGTCTAAATCATCTGGATCTGATGACGAAAACCCGCTCATTTTGAGATATTCTTCCAATTGCGCCAGTTCTTCGTAATTCACTTTATGTAAAGGTAATTCCGTTTTAAATCTAGGAGAAGACACCAATTTACACTGCGGTTCGTCCAAACTGCTACTCGATGTCCCTGCATCTACACCTTCGTCTTCCGTCTCACTTATCCGTTTATTCCTGTTAAATGTGAATTGTTCCTGCATCGAATAACGTTTGTTCTGGTTTTGTTCATAGTCGATCTCTTCTTCCATCGCTTCGAACATGCTGAATCGTTTGTTTTGGTCGCCCAATTTCCGAGATTTCACGGTTTCGAGGCTCCTTCTTAATATGCTTTTGGGTAGAGGAGGTCGAGGTGGTACTATTTCCGCTTTGTTTTCCAAACTTAACGATCTTTTTGGATATGGTGGAGCTATAGTGGTAATCGATCGATTTCTTTCACTAACCATTAGACTTGCTTCTGAACTCGTTACACTATCGTAGCGATAAACAAATAGTGGGTTTAAGTTGTTGGGATTGGCGGGACTACTCTGGGAATCTGTGAGAATGGTTGAAGAGCCTCTATATCCAGAACTGGGTTGTGTTGTAACGCTGGACGATGAAGATACTCTTTCGAGACTGTTGGTTCTGTTCATTAATTTGGCACAATCGCAACTTGCAGGTCTCGATTTCCTGCTTACTGGCGGCGATTGACAGAAAGATGGTTTCAAACTTCCCAGGAGAATGTCATCTTTATTCTTCAGTTTGGTTGCCACCTCTGGTACATCAGCCAATATTTTCCTGTACTCTGTTGGAAGCAGGAAGTTTAATGAATCCCAATCCTTGACATGTGAGAAACCTTTTTCCCGAAGAGCTTCTACATCGTTGAAACTTACAGGTCGTTTCCTGTCAATATGTCTCAATTCTTTAGGATTTTTGTGTGGCATTAGTAACACTTTGGCGATATCCTCTTTGCCGTGAAGAAAATTTAAATCGGGCAGCACATAATTTGGGTATAAAACGTATACTGGTTTTTTGACTTCAGAATCTTTTTTTAATTTTGTAAGAAACGAAGGTTCAACAACTTTAACAAATTCTTTGGCGCTATTGCAGTTAAGTTTGTAAGGCGCATTCTTCAAATTGGTGTCCACATAACAAGATGTTTGAATACTTCTGTTGATCAGATGTGCAGGGACCTCTGTGGATGTTCTTCGAATCCTTGTTTCAGCAATCTTCTTAATAGGTGAACTGGTAACATTTTTGGTGGCTACAGACGGATTATTGTTATTATTACTAGTGGTAACAATTGGACTAGGGTCGCGGTAACTATTGTCGGTCAAGTCAAGTTTTGAAAAGCTTTCGGTGAGCTGTTCGATGGATTCGCTTCGCGAAACCTCTTCGTCTTCTTCAACAATGAGCTCGTGCGTTCTGTGAGATGTTTCTATCGGTTTTTGACAAACCAGAAGGCTGTCTTCAAAGCATTCGTTCCTGTCTGGTTCTGTTTGACTTTCCTGTTTTGAATCCAAAAACTGACTGCTGTTTGCTGAATGCGTTTCGCTGTTGTTAGTTGTTCTCGATTGATCCATTCCTAATGACATTCCTTCAGCACTGACACTCTTTTGTTTCATGAAGAGTTTCACCAAGTTTAAGTTCGGTTTTTGATGTTTCGATGCCTGTTCTGTGGAACTGACTGTACCATCAGTAGACGTTGCCATGTCCGATAAGATGCTACCTCCACTTCCGCTACAACTCCTTATTTGATGCTGAATGTCGAAAACCTTGACTGGTTTCTTTTCTGACGATATAATCGAATCCATTTGGTGGGTAATTATGAAATTTTGGTTTTTGGCATCGTTTGTGGCATACCGTTTCTGTTTACATAGATCGGGCATACTTTGACTCTTGAGGACGTTGTCCGTGTGATTGTAATCGTTGTTGGTATCTTCTTCGGAATTGTTGTTACCCGATGGACGTCTCTTCAACTGGTTTTCGCTGTTCCGTTTCTTTAAGTTGCTCCAAGTGGTAAAACCGCCCGAATCAGACTGAGCCATCGAGATGTTGGTAACTTTCGGATTTTTTACATGCATCTTCAACTCTCCAGAGCAACGAGAACTACTGACCCCCGAAGCTGAATTACTTTTTTCTAACGAGAAACATTTATATTTTATTTAAAATCTTATATTGTGCTTATTATTCTTTTTATCTGTATAATTGGAACGTAAAAATTTAAAGCTACCAGAATTTTCGTTCAAAAAGAAGATCGAATCGGAAAGGCAACAATGCTAAAGGCTCCTTTATTATTACTAACAGCGTGTAATGGTAAAAACTGAACCCAAGCGCAAAATTTTCAGTCACTTTTCGCAAAAATATTATTGAGCATTGCTTTTCCTCATTAATCAACAATATTATTATTATTATTATTAGAAAGGAACTGGACTTTTGTCAATTCCTTANTCTGCACCAATCATATACAATGAAAACTTCTAATATACAAAATATGCTTTTGTAACTTAAAAACACAAGAACTAAACAATATAAAATCAATTTATTGTTGTTATTATTTGGAAAACATAAAGGCCTAATTAGTTTCTATGGAATTTTGATTAGATAGCTACTATAACAGGGTTGAACGACAAGAGAAAGCATTGGATAAATTTACTTTTATAATACGATATATGTAAACGGTGATATAAGGCAGCAAACAAAATATCGTATACTAGTTTACATACATGTAGGTACCATGAATATGCATTATGTATAGAACAAATAATTGTTTCTTTGTTAATATATAATTAATTTTGTTAGCAATTTTTTGAACTAGTTCTAGATTTTTTTAAAGTCAAAATATTTCAGATACTTATGGATTAATTGTATTAATAGTTGTTGTAACTAGCTATTAATATCATATGAACTTGGACTTTGAAACTTGATTTAAATAAAAAAGAATCCTCACTTTTTTCAAGACACATTCTGTCACAAAAACACTTCTTCTTATCATTTGCAAAATGTGCACTTCTGATATAGATAATTAGTCTTTCTTTATAACTTTAGAACGTATCTATTGACACTTAAACGAAAATCACAAAACTAAAGAGAAGAACTCTGATGGAATTTATAATAGTATTCGATGTCTTGCTTGCTCGAAACATACTGATTATAGGGTCAAACGTTTAACAACAATAAATTTGTTTGTTGAGATAACGGATCAACTAATGACACACCACATCCACTGTAAGTAGGTTTATCAAAATTTACCAGAGAATATATTTTCAACACTATGAAAACTGATTTGAATTATTAACATTAAAAAATTACCATTTAATTACCTGTACGAACGTAAAAAAAATAAACTAAAGGAAATTTTTAATTGGGCTAGGTCTAATAAATACTTGCCTTGTTTTTTATTATTAGTTTTATATTCAAATTTTTAAAAATTCGTAAAAAGGAGTTTTGACAATTTTAAATTAGAATTCAAAACTTTCCGTAAACAATGTAATAACGAAATCCGCAAATATTAGTGTTATTTCTAAACAATTAATACATCAAACATTTACATAATTATATATTGAAAAGAACAACAAGAAGTTAAACAATACAGTTTTACCCAAATGTTATTGATAGAAGCAACAAAAATATTGTCTTTTCTATTTCAACAAATAAAATATTTTTAAACCCTCTGTTTCACCCACTTTCTTCAGACAAAAACTAAAAGGTAACTGTTAATTATTATACTTTTATTATTTGTAAATATAATGATATCGGTCAACAAAAACAATTCCCTTAAAAAATATTTATTTATTAGCATATTGTTCTATTGTTTTTAGATCGTGTTTGCAATTGTTTTGTTCATTCTGAGTCTATGTTACCGTATTTTAACCACATTATAATAATGTAATGTTTATTGTAACTGTTTCATCCAGCAAAAAAGTTTATGGAAGCGTTCACGTAGGTAATGGTCCTCATCACAACGGATTCTTTTTTACATAGAAGAATGAACTACACCGTTAGACCAATCTACTTCCTTTTGTGGTTTTGAGCATTAATATGAATATAGAAACGACGAAAAAAATTGCAATCAAACTAGTAGTAAAGAAATTTGAATAAAACGGAAAGTTTTAATTACTTTTAACGTTTAATTTCTTTTGCGGTATTCTTTGCTTTACAAATTTGTATCACTTACCACTTTCGTGAAAATCGCTATCTTCTGAGTACATGGTGATGGAGCCCTCAAAAGCAATCGTGTAGTTGTCTTTGTTTGCCTGACAGGTCAAAAGGATATCTTGCTCGCTCATAAAGTCGCCACAATCCAGAGAATCGACGCTGTAATTGCCCCCGAAGCCGCCAATCCCGACGCCTGCAGTGAAAGGCGGTGATTCTTTTATAGGGCTAAAAAGCAGCTCAGATTTACAGATCGACATTGAATTGGCCGAGTCGCCACCATCGCACTGGGAATTCGAGTGTGGAGATAGAGAACTTTCAAAGTCAAATTTAGCCAACATCGAACCCGATACCGAGGCAAAGGACTCTCCATGACGGCTGATCGTCTGAGAAAAAGGGGAAGATCCGTATAGAATGTATTGCCTGGGACACTAAAGAAAAGTGGGCAGTTGATGGAATGTTATAATAAATGTAAGACACTGTGAAAGGGTTGATCTCTATTCTGGCTAAGACTACATCCTCTCATTTCTTTTTAAACACTGAAAAATTAGTTAAACCTATGCCAAGTTCTAATCAAAATTGAGCATGACAAGTTACAAGTTAAGTTTAATACTTCAGTTCCTTAAAGAAACAATTACGCATGTCATCGCTTGCCAGAGTGCCTAACTATCGTAAACTGTGCCATGTTCAAATTGGCTAAAATATGACCAATTAGAAGATAAGTTAAATACATTAGTTTCCTAAAGAAACGATTAGTCATGTTATCACTTGCCAGTGAGCCAATCTGTCGTACACTGTGCCAAGTTCAAATTGAAACTGAAACTTGGCACGTTATACTTCAATTCCCTGAAGAAGCAATTAAGAATGCTGTTGCTTATCAGTTTCCTTCACAATCATAAACTACTTATGCCAAGTTCAAATTAAGATTAAAACTTAATTGGCAAATTATATGTTGAGTGTACTAGTCTGCACCAATCATATACAATGAAAACTTCTAATGAAAGGTTACTACTAATTTTCTTGCCAAATCCAAAGTTATTACAAAGCTCTATTTTAACATTAGTTTACTTTAAGTTTATTATAATTGAATTATAATATGAACATTTTAATTCTTTATAACGTTATAAATTGGGTGATGAGATCTTAATTCGTTTTCGTTCGTTCATTTATAGTTAAGGACAAAAGAATGGTTTTAAATCATCCAAACACTGAGCTTTCGGTGGACACTGAATAAATGTATCGTAGAAACAAAATTTGTCCTAGTTTTAAAGTTAGTGTGCTTTATCATCGTTGATCATATACTTGTAGTTTACCTCTTGAGATAAGGGATCTGTGCACATGGTCGGTAAATTAGTTAGAAGGGCATGTATATCTTCCGTTCGGAAGCTCTCCATGTCCGCTTCCGCCAAGTTGGCGTCCATGTTTTTTGCCAAAGCGTCGTAATAACGAATGTCGCCCCCTTGCACCACCCCATTTCCTCCATACGCTTCCGACAGAGATAGAATACTCGTATGGTGGTTTGTACTGCCATCTCTGTAACTAAAAAGGACTTGGCATTAAAAAAATTACGTTCAAAATAAAAATAATTTAATTTTTTTTTTAATTTTTAATTATCGGAAATTGGGGTGCATTTTATTTAATAATTCACATGTATCATTCTACTATTTGATCTATGGAAGGTAATTATTTAAACATTTAAAACTGGGCATTCTTTTTAATTGTATCGCTTTCAAAAACGGAACTATATCGTATTAGGTTTCGAATTGATCATAAAAAGCATAATGAATTATTACTGCATTGTTCTATTAGATTATTTGTATGAATCTATGCTAGATATTAATTGTATGTCGGATTCTTGTGTCCTGTTTTTAATCAAAGTTCGCCTTGAGAATTACATTCTCATCAGTAAACAATGGCTTCATGTATATCCATTGTAGACTTTTGAAAAATGCTATTGTCTCCAAGAACAAGCAAAAAGGAAATGTCTTCATTGTAAGTAAAATTCCAATTATTTCATACAAGAAGAATAAACACAGTGTACAATTATTTAGAGATAGTGCTTACTTTAGCATATCTGTAGAACTTTTATAGAGTAGAAACAGTTTAAACTTTGCTTTTCTTAGATGTTCAGATGAAATGTTCTTCAAAATGAAAGCAGAAAAAACAATTGTTGCAAGCAAACGAAAACAAAACTCTTTACATACTTAGGTCAAGGGACCTACTCATTTAATGATGCAACATACAAATGTATGCGAATGTAACACACGATTTTTATAGCAAGACACGACTGAAATTAATTTTACAAGAACGAACTATGTAGAACATTTGCTAACAATAAAAGACTTGATTATGTTGTTGTTGTTGTTGGTCATGTTGTCACAAAAAACACAATTTGGACACACTTAAAGCCAAAACTTTCACACGAGGGTGTGACAAATAGATGGACAGATCGACATAATATCTGGAGAAAAGTCTTACTTGTAATCTAAAAACCATTGGTAATCTGAATTGTCTTGAATGAAGTCTATATCTTGGGTTGATGTAGAGCTGAAGCAACTGTTGGAGGAAAGATGATGATTGCTGTTGCAGTCCGACCCTGGGCTATGGGCAAGAATTTTTCCTCCACCGCCCACGCCCAAGTCATTCATTGCTTTACCTGTAACAACGATAAAAAATTATTTAGAAACAATCAAACATGTGATTTCACAAAAAACGAAAACAAAAGAAGAAAAATCATTTTGATGCAAATTTTTTCTTCGAGATGCCCTGTTAGGGATTATTCGACTGGGGATTCCAGTGAGTAGTGTTACTATGGTATATTTTTCGACTACATGGTTGGTTTTTCCGCTAAGGGGTGTCAAAATTCACTAATATTGATTTATGGCTAACTCTTGATTAATTTTGATTATTAAGATTTCTGTTCTTATCATACGGCCCGGTGTGACCCAAGACTTAAATATTAGGACATTTTTATAAGAGATGAATCGGGTATCAGGTTTGGATCCGGTACCCGGCAGATCCGGCACTTTTTTAGGATCCGCCTAAGTATTGTATAGCCATTTAAGTTGTCAATGTCTTAATTGCGGCATGGCGTGGTTCAAGACTTCAATATTACGACATTTGTATTAGAGATAGACAGGGTCCCCGGTTTGGATTCGACGTCCAACGGATCCGGCATTACTTTAGGATCCGGCCAGATTTAAGTTGTTGATGTCTTAATTAAATCAGTTTATGTTAATTAAAATGCAACCTGTGTTATCAGTTGCAGAATTCCTATACTTATACAACCACTTTGCACTTTTGGATTGCATAGAAGTGTTTGTTTCGAAATTTATTACCGTATAAATTAATAAGGAGAAAAGCGAGTTTCATTTTTTCTTTTCGCTGACCGGTCGTAGAATTTTAATAGGTGCCCACGCGAGTGAAGTGCTTTGTAACATGCAAAAGACAATAAAATCTTTATCTATCGCTTCTCCGATATCCAACGACCATTTTTACATAGACACAAAAGCTAGCTTCCTCAATATTTACTACCCAATTGGACTTGTAGTCGTTAAAAACCCATAAAACACATTTATGCGTTAGTATGTAACATAAGCGATATAGATAAGGGATCCAGGGAAGAAAGCCTCCAAGAAAAAAGTCCCGGAAAGACAAAAATCACCAAAAATTTGTTCTAAACGTTATCATACGATTTAAAAAATCAACACTTCAAGTTATTGTCTTTCTTGATGATGATAACGTTGAATAGACAGCATGAGTTCTAGTAATCTATCTATATATATAAAAATGAATTGCTGTTCGTTAGTCTCGCTAAAACTCGAAAACGGATGGACCAATTTGGCTAATTTTTGTCTTGAATTATTTGTGGAAGTATAGAGAAGGTTTAAAAGGTGAATAAATATGAAAGTTGTTAACTATCTTTCAGATTATTTTTATGTAGATTGATAAATCTTAAGTTCTGTCACAAATTAAATTTCTGAACGCAACCATGATATTTGACATTTGATCATCATCATCATAAGGTCATCAGTCCTAAGACTGGTTGGACACGTACCTCCACTCTTTCCTATCCTGAGCTAAACTTCGCATTTCCCTAAGACTAGAACAATCCATATCCTTAACTATTTGCGAACAGTAATCTAATCTAGGTCTACCTCTACCCCTTCTAACTCCTGTTTCTGCCTCTAATATATCTCTGACTAGAATTTCATGCCTGAGAAGGTGTCCTACCAAGCTATCTCGCCTATTTTTTATTGTCTTCCACAGAGTCCTCTGTTCCCCTATTCTTTCCAATACCTCTTCATTTCTAACCTTTTCTACCCACGATATCCTCATCATCCGCCTATAACACCACATTTCGAACGCTTCTAACCTTTTCTTTTCCGCCACTCCTACGGACATTTGATAACCAAGTTTATTTTATACAAAAGTTTAGGTCTTTTATTTATCGATTGAGGCAGTACGAAGTCTGCCGGGTCAGCTAGTATTAAATATTTTTGAAAACTGTTAAAATATCGAAAAACTGAAAAGGAAAATGCATCTTATCATTTTGTACCTGAATTTATTCATAGAGCAACATTTGGCGTCAACAAAATGAGTAGTACCTATTACTGCATCTTATTTATTTATTACACTTTGTAAAAACAGATTTTCGGCGTTACCAAAACGAACTTGAACCGTTGGGCTGTTCCAAGTTACTGCCAAAGTTTATTAAAAAATCTGACATACAATATATATATGTTTCCAACCGGCTCCGTTTAAGTAGATGCAAAACAACTGTGTATTTTTAAGATTGAAGTGTAGAATGAGCCTAATTATTGTCTGTTGTTTAAAATAGTATTCAAAGCAACAAGAATACTGTGTAAATGAGAATGAGTCACGAAAACATGAAAATGTTAATGACCGATGACACTAACCATCCAAAAATCAGAAGAACCAATTAATATTTACCACATAGGTAATATTGTAATACTGTTTCGAATGTATTAAGTCAAACTTGGATTAAATGAAAGTTCTATTTAAAAACACTTTGTCAAAATTTTAAAGATCTTTGATCCAAAAAAACAAAACTGTAACAGCATAAGTTTTCATCACAAAGTATAGGTATGTTGAAATCTATACAATCTATACATTTGTGAAAACGAAAAGCTATTTATTTCGATTCTTGTAGCGTAAAACGTCTTAGCTTGCAATTTGCCATTCAACAGAAAATGTGAACTGAATAAATAACGTAAATTTTCCAATTTCACATCGGATGTAAAAGCCTGATTCTTTTATCTTCTACAGCAAACTGCTATCGTTATCCTAAGTAGCATTTCCGTCATTGGGAATTCTGTGGAACTTCTTATTCCACCACATAATATCCACCCAATTTATATTTTTACTTAAAACTACTTGAAATGTAAATTTGGAAATAGACTATTAATGAATTTATTCAGTATATTTGTGTTTTTTAAGGAATTTCCTGATTTTTTCAATCGTTACAAACTGCGTAACTGTTTATCGTTGTATAGGTATTATGTAGACTCAAAAATAAACCATTCATTCGTTCCATTATCATTCAATACGCGCCGAATTGTAATTTTTTATTAAAACTCATGCTTTATAAAGGACTTATGTAACAGTTCAGTGTTCCTTTAAAGTATGTGCTCAACACCCATTCATGTCGTATCGTGAGGCAGTAAGGCTATTGATTTATTATTAATGTCACGCCTTTTGTTCTTTTCGTTCTGACTATAAATTTCGTAAACAAGTGCTGTGGATATCACAAAACAATAAGTTTGTAGCGGTGCTACATACAAAAACGGTTCATTTTGGAGATTCGTATTGAAAAAACCATCATTTAAAAGGTACACGCGTTTTTATTGAATATGTTTAGATATCGAACTTTGTTTTTTTGTAAAGTTATTTGAAACATAATTTTCAAAATAGGCAACTACAGCGTCTTTCGAAATCTTTGACAAAAGAACACAATAATACATAAGCTATTGTTTTGTTTCATTAAAATTTATGATTAGTATAGAATATCCCTTGAAGCGAAGACAAGAACATTTGAATAGACAAAAGTTTATTTCTAGTAACGGAAACAAATTCCTCTGTATCTGTTTAAGATCTTATCAAAAATGTATTTCCTTGCATACAAATGTAATAATTAACTGTAACAATAAACTTCGATTTTGAAAAATAATGTTACTGTAGAGGGATCTCGGGGAAAACACATGTATAGATACGAAGATCGGCGTTAACAGAGGAAATTCAGGGCGATGAATGCGCTCACGTACAATTGAACAATATGATGCTGATTGTTCATGAATAAAATGCAAAATTTGTTGTTATATTCTTGTTAATACTGAGGTTTTTACGAACCAGTTTACCCAATTTCAAATTCTAATCATATTTAGGAACTAAAAAAAGGCTTTTTGGTATTAGAAAAAACAAATACATATAAAAATTGTAACAAACATGTACCTACAAGTGAATCTAATTTATGTAATTTATTCTAGGCAGATGAGAAGTTAGTTTACAGAGAGCAAACATTGTCTTATGTGTGTAGATATCTAACGTAGAACACTTTAACTTACATGAAACACTCTGATTTGCTTTGAAAGCATGTCAGCCGTTTTGCTGTGTTTGTTCTTTCTACACACACATACATACACACACACACACACATACGCGCCATGTTGTATGTATGTAAAATGTTGTATGTAAGTACTATATGCATGAAGAGAATAAGGCACACACAGGCGGTTTCATTTATACTTAATTGGATCATCAATTAGTGTGGATGAGCTCAATGGCTATTAAAAGAATAGACGATTCCAGTGTATGTCGCCCGTATGCCTCCGAACTCACGACGACAAACGTTTTGCCCCTTTATTTTATTCAATTAATTAATCATTTTCAGTTCAATTAATCGATTAACTATCATACAATATCGAGAAATCGAACAATCAATAATGGCTTGTAGCGCCGTCATTTGATTCGTAATGCCATGCGCGAAAACGTCACATCTTGATTGCGAAAATTGCATCAAAAAGACAGGAAAAAAATAAGAGTTTCATTTGGTAATGATTGTCGATTTTCATGTAAAAAAAATGATTCATTGTTGTTATCTACGTTTAGACTTCTAGTAATTATCGAATAGACACACGGCGCAATCAGTAACAAGTGGAATTTAGACACATTAAAGAGGAATTTGAAAGTTCCGTGTGCGACACAAATTCCTGCTGCATAAGAAGCGCTTCGACCATGAGCTTCTTCACGACTGACTGCACACCAATTTTCTTTTGTAGGTATTGAATTATTATTGTTGTAAAGATTGTATTCAACAGCAGGTACACTGGTAAGTATACATCTTCCTCCTTATGGAAGACTTTACTAGTGATACTTCCTTTAAGATATCGAAAACTAATTATTATTATTGAAAGGTTTTCTGAAGCAAACGTAAATCATAAAACGTTTCCATGATTTATATGCAAAGATAACCGGCCGTGAATTACAAGTTGGTTCATTTAGCCAATAGAAAATGACTGCCTTTTCATCTTACGGTTAAATATGAAAGTATACATAAATATTGGTGTGTGACTTTTGGTGGTAATGGCATATTCTGATTGTATCGCAATTTTCAAAACGAATAAATAATTGAACACATCTTAATTTAATGGATTTAGACCAGTAACTTGTATAATTGAAGATAGAAATATATAGTTTGTACTTTCATAACATGAAGTAAACATCTGTTCTTTTGCGGAAACAAGTGAGTTAAAAGTAACACAAACAACAAATATACTGTAAATAATCATTCGTAAAATCGAATTATTAAAGAATGTAAAGAGAATCATTAAGTTTTATAGCATAATTTTATACCTACAACATCTATAAAGAATAAATGGCGTGATGCTTCATACTGTACAATAACAATGGTTTCAAAAAAGATTTTAATATTTAATTGGTTCAAACAAGAAACAAAATCAATTGAAACCAAAAGAACATATCAGAATTGAATAAACATTTGGATAATATAAATAAAACTGTCGACACCCTTTATACAAACATCTACATAATCTTAACATTACCTTCCTTCGAATGTTCCATATAAAAAGAATAATAATATACCTATGTACGTTAGTTCACTACTGAATCTCTAGAATAAAATTTATTCGACCTTACCGGAGGCAATGAGCATGAAATAAGTTGAAGATTGAAAACACCAAAGCAATCAACTTGGCTGATGCATGTACAAATTATTTTGCACACACATTACTACATTAATCGACATGACATTTTAGGAGCGACATACATTCATTAACAGTGTTCTGTTCTATTGACGTACCAATAAAATATTTAAGGATAGACGGTAACAATATTGCAATCATGATTCTCCTGGCAAAAAGTGGAACACTCAACCTTCATCGATTCATACAATAAGAAGAAAGAAATTAATGAAATTCCTTTACCATGTATGTCATTATGTCAACAAAGCCTCCTTTAGCATTTCTTCTGTACCCACATGAAATATTTGTGACCACTAAATGACTAAAATAGTAAAGCCACAATTAAATATTAATTAATTACTACTATGATGGTAATTTTGAAACTGTGAAACAGTGGTTAGTTAATTAAATTATGAAAAAATAATGTGAAAAACTGCACTGTGAAGGATTAAATTTATTATCAGTAGACCTTGCAGCTTATTTAGGTGCAAAAATAAGCAAACTTGATACAAAGGTAAGTATCAAATTCGTTGGGATATTGTACTTAAACATATAACTTAAATTTGAAATAAACAAACTTTCTAAAATATGTTACGTTACCATATTATTTTACTATGTGGCCTTCAGAAAGGTTAGTTTACATGTGATATTGTTTGTCCGTGCAATTAGCAATTTATTTAATTAATTAATTGATTAATCAGCAGAAGCAGTACCCCTCTGCTTTAGTCTAAGTTGTCTGCGGTTTCCACAGATGTTTTAGGCATTGATTTTAGACACCGATTGATTCATTATAGATAATAAGCAAACCTTTTCAATATTTCAGAAATATAAAATAAAAATTAAGCGTTTTACATGTAAAGATGCATTCAGACTAAGAATTTTCGCTTTAAGCAACTTGAAATTGATTGATTTCTATATCTAATCAGTTCGCGAAAGAATAGACTTTTTATGACACTAATCGTAAAATTTTTCAGTATTTTATTATGCTAGATCTCTTCCTGCTTGTCTTTAATAAATTAAAAGTAAATAAGAATGTCATGTTGCGAACTGTAAACGAACGGTGTGTGCTTTAAATGGTTTCAAACCTACGCAACTATTGGCGCCAACATATGAGATTCAGAGTCTATTACTAACATTCATGTCTCAAGTCTGGTTCCCAAGTTAGCACACAATGTATGAATTTATACATACAGTCATTACAAGGTAACGCCATAAACTTACAAAGAAAGCAAAAAGGAGGTAATGATTTCAGAAATGCATCTGTTGTAACATGAACGCGTTTAATTATTTCTAATTAGAACAACTATTTATTTGAACAGGTATTCTTGTAGTATAAGTAAAACCATTTTGAGATTAGAATTCGGTACCTATTTGTATGTTGCTTTCAAAAAGCATAGTCCATTTACTTTTAACGTTTTTTCTATCACACGCAATCATTTGGGATATTCGTATGATGGAATTTTTTTAGAAATAGTTTAGTACCTACAAAGCCAGTTTATGTATCTATATTTCACCTTGAAATTATCAAGCAACCGCAGCACCAAATAAAGTGTAGGTAGTATGTACTGACAATCGGCGAACATAAGACGTAATGTGGACGGTAAGATATAAAATTTATAGTTAATTATAATAATATTCATCCCATCAAAGAAACAGTGCCACTTTGTGGGCTTTCAAGTTCAACTAGTTCTTGAGATACTGGCGCTAAGAGAACGCAAACTCCAAATACCTATGATAATGTTGTAATTATTATAATAACAATTAATTACTACTGTTGCTGCTAACTTTACTTTTTTTAAGTTAAGTTTACAGAATATATAAAGAACATGCAACGTCGTTGTTGGTAATGGCTTCAGGCACACAAATTTTCCGGTTGGTGCCATTTAATGGTCCTCCATTTTACTTGGACTTTAAACCGAAGTAGAAATATTAGAAAAGAAAATGCACTACAAATAACAATAGCTTTTGTAGGTAGGTATATCAAACAATGCATTATACTAGCTAAGAGATTGTTCGTTAATGATTTAAAGAAAGTATCCGATGTGTACCTAGTAAAGTGACAAACGGTAAAAATAAATTGCAGTGATAGCAAGTCGTGCGAAAAAAGCGCCTTTTGTGTTAGAACTTTTGATTGTCACGTCTATCGTTTATTTCACCAGGATAATGCGTAACAAAAGGTAAAAGTTCTACGGGAAGTGCCGATGTTGTCAACGCTGTCTTAGGTCATTTGCGGATAACACAAATTAACTTTCTGTGTTAATTGTTCGTTATCGACGTTTAAAAAAAGCGATTGAGTAGAAGCCCAGATATAAAAATGATCTTAAGACCACTTTCACACTGTGCGATAACTGCAAGCGATTTGTCGCATCGTATCGTAACGCCGCTTTCATATTAAGCGACTAAATATTGCTTCGACAACGTTCCAAGTTGAAATGCGAGCCTATCTACCCTCGCAGTGTTGTCTGGTTTAGTTGTATGCATCTAATGGAGCCAAAAACAGACAAGGATATATTTTAATACCATATCGGATAACTGTAAAAGCGTTCGCTTTAAATACATTTATTTTGGATATACTTTTGTGTAGTTGCGATTTGCTGCATGCAGGAAATCGTGTCGTTATCGCACAGTGTGAAAGAGCCCTAACGTTTCAGTTTCTCTGTCTCATTTTATTTTATTTTTTGAGTGAAAATTATGCCATTGGGATTGGGTTACGAACAGCCTTGTACGTTTAGAAATAAATATAGTACAGATAAATTTCTGTTGCTGTAAATAAATACAAGATAAAAAGAAGCATTACAAATGCATTGGGATACATTACAAATTGCAGCCATTCAAAACATCGAGGGAGACAAAAATAACCAAATATTTGTTTTGACAATGGAGTAAAAAAAGACGTCCATCAAGTTGGCGTGAAATTGAACCTTCTCAATCAATTTTCAAAAATATACATTTTTTTCATGAACATTTCAAATAATGTCACCTTCTGTTATAATAAATCGTTGTAAATCTTATTTGATTTAATTATTTTTAATAATCCTTACTAGTTAATAGAGCATATAACGAAAGTTGTTTTCTATAGGTAGTATGTCTACCAAAATATCATTTAAATACGTACCAATTGTAGTACATTTTTATCCAATTTATATTCAGTTATTCATTGTTTTCCAATAGATCGATTTAGCTGCAAGATTGCCGTCTTTGAAATAAAAAACAGCTCATTTGTACAATTTACATGTACATATGTATACTTTATCGCTTTTTATGCACCGAAATAAGTAATGGCTAAGTGCATTCGCAATACCATTATATTTGCGCATACCTCTGATTTACTACGAATAACAAACGTATTACCAACTGAACTTTCTCTAATTGTGTACATGAACCAGATAATGATGCAAACAAAGCGAAGAAAGTGTTGAGTTTACAAAACAAGAAAAAACAGCGACCAAGTTTTCGCCTTTCGGTTTTTACCATGATCAAAAAAAAAACTATGCCAAATTCAAGTAAACCAATCCAGACTTGGTACTTGAATACTTGCGTAAGTTTGTTGACAACAGAGAACAGCAATTAACCAACTTACCTACTGCCACTGTGAACTACAATTACAACTATGCCAAATTCAAGTCCAAGTTCCTTATCAAATATTTCAGTTCGATACGAAAATTTGCCATATAATGTAATAAGTTACTACTTGCCAGTTTGCATCACAAACTAAATTATGCCAAGTTCGAATAGAAACCCATCCTAAACATGTTTCTATATACCTACCTGGATTTATTAAGAAACAGAACAATGCCAAATATTGGGCTAAGTTATCGATTGCTAACTTCAACTACAATAATAAACTATGCCAAGTTCAAATTGAAAACCCTAAATTGTGGCAGAATCCCAGCATTATTGCCATTAAAAGTCTTTTATAGAAAATCCAAGTTCTAAATTCGATATTTACGTATTGCCTGAAGTGGCATTGGAACCTTGTTCTTCTACAGAATGTACATCTTAATTCTTTTGTTACCGTGCAAAATAATAGACGAGAACAGCCCAGTTGTTCAGATTTAATTATTTTTTGCTGGAGTCAGACTTTTAGAACATATTTCAACTTCTTAAGACAGATCTTGTTTCTTATGTGGGCTAAGCAAAGATGAAACCTACACATCCAATTACGTAATTATAATTAGCAACACGGAAACAGTTGAAGGTTATGGTACAGTTAAAACATGAAATACGGGATTGTTATACACAAGTTACATAGATGTTATAACTAAACTAGAGATTTTCGTATTGTTTTTAAGGTGGGCAACTTTTGAAAAAAAAACCGACCACACAACAGAGTCGGACAGCAATTTGCATAATTAATTTTTAATGTTTTTCCGTATTTAGGCATTTTCTATCAACTTGAGGTCTTCAACCGTTTCTAATTACTATAAAAAGTTATGGCAGGTCATCTATTCTTTCGTGGGCTGTTGTAAGGCATTCTCTTACGCTAGTTCATATTTTAAACTGGATATTAATCTTTTTAATGATACTTTTATGATGTGCCACATGCCTGATCTTAAACCAATACCCATCGGCTTATTGTAATATCGTAATAGGTTTTGTTTATTAATTGAGATTGAGAAAAAAGAATACAGAGAAGAGTTTTTCTAAATATTTTTGAAAGATTACTAAGATAGTTTATAGAAAGGATCGATCATTAATCAAAATTAGTAACGATGCATTCCAGGTATTTATGTACGTCTCACATTCATCATTTAGGTAGTTATTTAATGTAAGATGCCTAACTAATTTTATGGAGTAGATTTACACGTACCCTCTGGCTATTTACCATTTCCATACTTCATTGTATTTATTTATTTATAGAGGCCGATTTGACTTTAATTGTTCACGAAACAAAAACACGAAGTAAACATGAATTTGTCGGAGTTTTTTCAATAAGTGGTGGCCACTGTCCTCTAAATTGCTTTAATATATATGTATGTGTAATTATGTTTTATAGCTATTTTTCCTGACTCTTGCCTATACTTCTAAATTCTCCATTTTCATTGCCACCATTATAATAAAAATTCTATTTTGACTAGAAATTCTTAAAAACTCGTCCCAATAACTCTTAGTAACAAATTACTTGATCTATTACAAAATGGAGTTAATTTAAAGGAATATTAAAGACCTTAGTAGTTACGCTATTCATAAACGACTATTTAAGAATCCAAAAATCATTTACATAGTTCATTAATATGCCATATGGTCAGTAACACTCTTATAAAATATTATGGACGCATTTCCATAATAAATAATCGAATATATATGCATAAAGTATAAGGTAAGTAGTAACCATCTTCATTTAAGTACTAGGCAGTTGTTTGAAATTTATTTCTTTCGCATAAAATAGATTGTATCCACATTAATTTGAAGATTAAATTGAATTTTATGGTAAGGAATATGATTTAATAATAAGTAACTACAATCGATTTTAGAACCCATTACTAGGTACTGTAAATACAAAACGACGAAGGCAAATTTATTATTACCCTTACGTTTAATTTGATTAGCCAATTAATCAATTATCCAAGTGCTTGCACGCAAGATTGATAAAAACGCATTAAGAGCAAAATCGGTAAAAAAATCCAAATTAATCATCATTCCGAGTCTTTGTTAAATTGCTTCTGTTCTTAATTTGGAATGGCGACCTTCATTAGATAATTAAGAGACATCTGAGAATAATAATTCATACAGTAAAGTAGGAAAAGTTATATGATAGAACAAAGTAGCCAAAATGAATTTATAAAATGCAGAAATTAGGGGCTAATTTGGTGCCAAGGTGAAAAATTAGGGGATCATTATTTATGTTCTTTGATTGTTTTGTATTTTTTTTTCTTTTTAATGTTATGTATAATATATCTTCTTCTAATTTAGCCCCAAAAAATGAAATCGATTTAAAAACTGCTATCAACTGAGAATATCTTTCATTGGGTAAATTTTACGTCTTCACAAAGTAGGCTGTGAAAAGTCGAAACGATTGGCATGACTTTTCGACATGGTTGACCCTGTTGGTATGCGATGAAGTCTAGAAAAAAATATCACGAAATCTAGAGTCCTTTTATGGGCAAGAAATCGAATACTTGAAAGCCACATGGCGCCTTTCCAGGCGTGCACCCAGAAACGTACGTATGAGCATGCTGCAGTTAAATACAACTCAAAACTCATATATACAACAAAAATATGTTCAATAATGAAGTACAAACAATATAGGTACATCAAGTTTCATTTGCCATATGTATAAAGATGCTAAATATTTTACATAAGTGGTACCTACAGCAACAAACCAAGAAAACATTTGTACAAAATTACGCTTGTCAAATTTGGATGGCAGACAGAATCAGGTAAAAACATTATGTTTACCTATAAGCAATCAAGCATCAAAGGAAACTCCACTTCTGTTTCATCAAAACATGCATGTATATACATAGTAAGATATAAACATTTACGAAATTCCGAAATGTTGCTTGTTTATAGTTCCGCATTTAAATTAATTCATTATGCTAAAATTGCTACATTACTGGAATTCCTAACCAACCTCTAATTTAAAAATAAGTTTCTTACCTACGCCTACAACGAAAAGAAAAACAATCTTCCAGAGCAAAGTTCACCTCAATTTCTCTGTCAGTATTCAATTTTATTTCACATTAAAGCAGTCTTTAGTTCATAAAAATTCTTTAACTACTGCAAGATATACCCACTTAATAGATATGCAAAGTGATAACAAAGCTTGATGTCTTAATACTGTAAGTCTTAATGGTCTTAAAACTTTAAACATGTGTCTCCAGGCAACATAAGGGGACCATAGCGATGGATGCTTTGATAAACCAAATGAAACCATTTCAGAACCACAGTGACAGGTTTAACATCACATTAGACAGATAAAACGGGATTATTTTTAATTAATTATTTATACTGGTTCAGTGGTTAAAGACGTACAAAAAAAAACTACTCCATAATTCATACATGCGAGCAAATATAGATTTTATAAATGAATACTTAATTAAAATTTTTGAGATTGTGAGATTAAATTTTTTATTGTACAGCGCTTGGATATTTATTCTCTTTTTAAATCAATTCCTACAACATTAAGAGCAAGGATAAAAAAGGATATCATGTGAGACATGCTGTAGATTAAGACTTGCAATTTGATATATTCAACCATACTTTAAAATCTGTTCTCTTTTCGATCATGTTTCATAGAATGAAGAAAAACCATTTCCTTTGATGTGATACTGACGGGTAAAAAACTCCCCTTACCTGCAATTGTAAGAGCAAGGATAAAAAGGATCTCCTGTGAGGCAAACTGTAGATATTAAGGCTTGTAATTTGATATGCTGCAGTCAGTAAGTTACCTCACTGTTCATGCTAGCTTTGATTACATGTTAGCAGCGTTTATGTTTACAAAATAATAAGTGATGCTCGATTTTGTAATAACATGAATAACAATCATAATATTATCAAGTTGAGATCAATTTTTGTTGACATCTGGCATGCGCCATGGCGCTATACACATTTACTTATTGTTGCCAATGGCTTAAAACATTTCATCATTTCTTCTGTTTTAGTAGACGCTAATGAGAATAGTTTAGCTTTTAGTTGTTATTTCGTCTTTTTATTATACTTCAACACTTGAAGAAAGAAGAAAGCTTTGGCATATGGAGATTAATTCAGGTCGCGTAACGTGATTATCTTTTCGATTTTAGGCCGATTCTCACATATATAGAAGGTAAAAGGGAAAAATCACTGCAATGCAGTGTTTCGTAGGCCATATGAAAGATTATTACGAAAATTAATAGGGGTGGTATCTTTAAGTAGGGTTCCAATGGTACCTTATTCGATTCCATGACCAGTTTTTCCGCCAGGAGGCGTCAAAGTTGACAAATATTCTGTCTGCTATTGCAGTTAGTTCTCATTAGCACGCCACGGGCAATTTCCAGTTTCTGTAGATATATCATCAACCAAATCTACGTCAGCCCGTGCAAGAAAGAATTCGTATCAAGTAAGAGTATATATCTTATCGAACAAGCTTAACATTGCTTTTTTTTCCAGCAGTTGTTTTTGAAAATAAGTTTGCCAATTTAATTGTATGAAACGTACGACACTGTAATACATTATTGTAACTTTGGTTTGTGTGTATTAAGGTGGGTGAAATTGTGCCATTGTGTGCCTCATGATATACACACATAATGTACCTATACATTCAAATTACAATTAATAATACCTCTACGCACAGTAACAATAATGCTTATTTGACATTGAAGGAACAACATCAATAACGTAATAACAATAAATGGTCAAAGGAAATTGTGCTTCTAAAAATGGATGTTAAGTTTCCGTTATAAGGTCGCCCATTATTATCATTATTACACATACTATTGAATATAGATACATAATAGGTTATCACAGTGCAGTGCTTTAAGTTTTCCGTTGGCAGCTGCTTTTTTTACGAAATATTTATGTATTTGATGCTGCTAGTATCCCATAAAATTTAAAAATCAGAAAAAATATGCTGTTGTGTTCTCTAGACGATTGTGCGCTGTGTTTGCCCCACAACATCTTTATTCTTATTAAACAAATAGCAAGAAAATGTACAATAAATTAAGCAGATGTTGAAAGCCACTTAAGATTAGGTATATGTATACTAAGTAACTACTTTTATTGCATAGATTTTATTAAGTAACTAACTCATTAAAGAAATATAGTATTATTAATTGACGATAAAAATAAAAGTAATTGTAATGTGAATCCATGGCAGCAACGTTATAAAAATTTTGCACAGCTACCTAAATTTCTATTTTGCAATGGCATTACGCAATATCGTCACGAATAATCAAAATTCTCAACAACTTAAAATGCTTTCTTTTAAACATTCAGCAAATTAATTTAATTAACAGTAGGTACGCTGTATAAATTATGTTCAAGAGGAAATAAAATAGATAAATTATTCGTTTAGTAGGAATTAATTGATTAAATAATCTATTAAACTTTCTATTCTACGTAAACTTTAATAGAAATACAAAAAAATCAGCCAAACACATCATTAGGTACACTATATACTATGTACCCACATGAAAGTGACTAATTAACTGTATTAAGTAGGTATTTATTATCTACTGTAATCACATTTTCGAAATTTGAGACAGTTGTGTCACTTTGTTAATGTGAGTAATAATAATACATAAAACAACAAAGCATTGATAAAATGAGTAACAACAATTACCGCATTTCGCTAAACAATTCCAGCGAATATTTTGTGTCATTAAAGAACCCAATAATAAAACACGAAATAAAGCATATTTATAGAAGGCCTTATTATTATACAACTGATCATTTTACACTGTTTAGTACGGTTTTATTTATAAATTTACTGTAGATATTAAAAATATGATAGCTTTAACTTGATAGAAAGTAATATTCCTCGAATGAGAAGTGAGGAAATTCTAATGGTTTCATATGCCTTAAATGAAATAAAGAATAACACAATAATGATAAATATGTTTTAACCATTCTCATTATCAGTTTTGTTACTAATATGTATTTCAAACGTTCCAATTTTGCTGAAAGACTTGTGTTTTATGTGTTTTCTAGAAAGTAATGATTAGTTAAGAGAGAAAACTGCACGAACTTATTAATTGTTTTTGAAAATCAAGGTCAAAAGTTGGTTTAATTGTCTTCCCACTAACATTTGCAAAAATTGTTCGAAAATAAATACACATTATATGATTGTTTCTAGGCATCTGTTAATTTGTTTGTAGACAAAATAAATGGATAATTTGTTTTTACATGTATTTAATATTGAGGAAGAATCCCCTCTTTTTGAAACATACAATTTATATTTTCTTGTTTAAACATTAAAAAAAGTTTACAGTTATACTGTTAAAATACACTAAAAGCACATGATAAAGGTAGACTTATTATAAAGTAAAAAAAGTAAGGTTTTGTAAGTAATTAAATATTCGTAAATTAAGCTTTGTTTGATTGTTAACTTCTGCTAACAATGTAGGATTTGCCGGGTATTTCCGTGGTTTGAGTCTTGTTGGCGTATTATAAACTTTTAGCAATATTATTTCTGAGAAATTCTGCATAATGTATGAACCGCACATTTAAACAACCGAAATGGTCAGTCACTTTTTGGTTTCGGTTGCTAAGCGACCATCAAGTAATTCATTCTTCTATAGAGAAAAAACTAGTCCTTAAAGCTCATTCCTTCATCTTTTGTGGTTCGCGAAACTATCGAGTGGGCTGATGTTCTTTCAGCTAGAACAATACAGTTTCCTTCATAAAAATGTATGTATAGATTTGCATGTGGTGGTAAT
>NW_020438898.1:742006-743870 GCF_000699045.2 Agrilus planipennis
TTGTAAATGACTGAATTTGCCGTAGAAATAGTAGAATTTATTAGGTAACTTGTAATAATTTCAATTTTGACATGATTCTCTAAAAATTATTTCAAGTTTCCTAATTATTACAATTAAATTTATAATATGAACTAAAATACCTAGTAAATTTATTTCCGCTGGGATTTTATTTTGACAAATTCGTATCCAAATTGTAATTTTTATTATTTCCGCTTAGGAAGCAACGGGCTAGTGGGATAAATTGTAAATATCGCTTTAATACTTAGATAAATTTTCGTTTTTCATTTTCTCGGTGTCATTTTCTAAAACAACAACGTTATTTAATAACAGAGCCCTTGGGATAAATATGTACATATATAATCGACGTTTAATAAACCAATAAAGTTACCCATAGAAATTGTGTTTATTATTATGAAACTTACCTCTCCTTTTTCTATATAATTTTCTTCTCTGCTTCTTCCCATCGGGTTTCCCGGTGGAAAACTCAATCAACTTCATCATACAGCACAGTAACAGCACTATCATGTCTTATTAACTAATAAAAAATCGTTCAGGCCATTTCCTGGTCACGTCCATTATTTTGAATTCTTAAATCGTTTAACAAAATAACAAAAGTATTTTATTTTTAATTAATTATATGAATAGTTTTTGAATATATATTTATAGTTTATGACGGGGCACTGTTGAAAACACTTCTCGGTTAAATGAAGCGAATGAATAGCATTATAGTACAAAGGGCCTAATATTAGAATATGATACCTTCCCGCAAAGAAATCTATTTCTGAATACCTGATGGCTCTATGAGCAGCTCTGATTGGGGTAAATGGCTCTAAGTTCTATTACAGTATGTCCACTATTTCTTGACCCGTACAATGTAGAACATTATTACCTTATTTATAATAACATAATATTGCTTATGGAAGTAATTCTAAATGGTTTTTGGATTCTAATTTTTGGATTTGGATTTTTTCCCAGTTATATGCAACAGGGAAAACAAACAAATTTACTAAAGTTTGTTGAAGAAATTTTCTAAAAATATTACATTAGTTTTTGAGTTAAATAGTAATAGAAATCCTTATGCGTTTCTCATACATTTCCCTTAAGTTTTCATTTCTTATTTTCTTCGCTATCTTTTCAAACCAGTAAGAAAGTTATTTGGAGCACCCTGTATTTATTCCAGGCATATGCCTATCATGAGAGCTCTGGCACTTTTTATAACATTACATCAATTCATTTTTTATTTTGTATTATAAGGATGACTTTGTGATAAGCTACAGCAACAATGTTGTTATTCGGTTGATGATTATAAGTTATGGATGTTGTACTTCCAAATATGATTACAATGCCAGAATGTGAGAGCAATTTTATGACTTGTAACGATAATTAAACATATTTAGCGTTACCGTAAGGAATGCGAACATCTTCGACTGATCTCTCGTGAGAGGTATTTAACGATGAGTTGCAATCTTGCATGTTTATTCAATTAGGTAGGCATTGAAGACGCATGTAGTAAATGTTAATATTAATAAAACATTATTGCACTTTTCAAAAGATTCCATTAAACGATTTGGTTTATAAAAACTTTGATAACAAGCTATGAACTTTGGATAGAAGCGGTTCAAATTTTGGAACTGTTACCCGTTTTTTTCTGGGGTTTCCTTCTGTTTAATGTACGCATTTGACAAGAAACCCTAAACTTTGGGACATTACATAAACATTTAAGCGTCTGTTTACCGGATGCATGAAGCTGTAAAATGAACATAACACATATGAAGATAACTGTGGAGAATTTGATGGTACCATTAGTTATTCATTTCGATTTAAACTAAAGGAAATATCAGTAATAATATACTAAATATTGGTC
>NW_020438899.1:0-27399 GCF_000699045.2 Agrilus planipennis
AGCTTCTGGTATTGTTGACAAAAGGGGCATGGTCTAACGTCTTCAGATGAAGAATGACCTAGAAAGACCTTCTAAAGGTGCAAAATTGGTAAGATTTTGATGGATGGACCGTGGCCTAGATTTGGGGAGCCGTGACCCATATATAGAACCCCGCTTACTTTACAACTTGCATTGGAGTACGAAACTGTTAAACAGGGAAGGGTTCGGCTACTGCGTGAAGAAACGGATTCGTCAGAATCTCTAGAAGAAACCGTTTGCCAAATAATTTCCAAGTTCGATAAAGAAACTCGAAAGATAAGATGTTGGAATTGCGGCGAACTAGATCATACGAGGAGGCAATCTAGGAAAAGTACTCGTTCCCCAGTACTCGACGTCAACAGCAGGAACACTAAATAGGGTCGACGTAACGGGGCAAACGTTGACCCACGGACAAAAAGACCCCGAACTTATCGCATTTACGAAGACCTTGAAGCACCAGAATGACAGTCTACTCCAAGGTGGAAAAATAAATGGCCGAAGATGCGTGTTTCTTTTGGATACTGGGGCCACTAGTAGCATAGTATAACCCAGCGTAATCAAGGGTTTTAACCAGGTCATGTCAACTAAGTGGGTTGTTCATGGCGAAGCTAACGTGTCACTTGAAATCGTTATTCGATGGTCAAAGACGGTCTTTGACCATCGAATGCTTGTGGTTGCTCTTGGACTGGACGAATTCTATTTCATCAAAGATGGACAGAAGGCTATAATCCGAAAACTAAATTCTGAAACAGTACCTGTTGAATTAAGTGGAGTAATTGACAGATACTGTAGGAATCTAACTAGTGAGCAGAAATGCAAAGTGCAACATCTACTTTGTCAGAAAGCCGGCGTTTTTGAGACCGACAAGAATGGTAGGGGAAGGACAAATACCGTAAAACACAAGATCAATACCGGTAATGCGCAGTCTATGCGTCAAAGACCTAGACGTTTGCCCCTGGCCAAGAAGGAAGAAGCAGAGCCAATAATCCACGAAATGCGGGAGACCGGCATAATTGAACCATCCTCATATCCATGGACATCACCGGTAGTACAGTAAAAGGAGAAGGATGGGACAACCCGTTTTTGTGTGGATTACCGACAGCTCAACAACGTAACCAAGAAAGACAGTTATCCACTACCACGGATTGATGACACTTTGGATATGCTTTCTGGCTCGCAAATGTCTTCCACACTCGATTCGAAGAAAGGATACTGGCAAGTTGCTTTAGATGCTGCCGACAAGGAAAAGACCGCATTCTCTATCGGTACGGGCCTATTGCAGTTCACAGTAATGCCTTTCGGTTTACGCAATGCCCCGGCTACGTTCGAAAGGTTGATCTTGAGTGATCAAATTGGAAAGACCTGCTTGGTATACTTGGATGACATGATAGTAATTGGAAGCACATTTAATGAACACTTGCCGAATTTGCAAGCGGTATTCCAGCGGTTACGTGAGGCCAATGTAAAACTCAGTCCGAAAAAGTGTCACCCTTTTTCGCGAAGAGGTTTCTTACTTGGGACATGTTGTATCAGCGAAGGGCGTGGCCGTGGATCCAGAGAAGATACAGGCCGTGAAGGAATGGCCAGTGCCTGAAAATGACTGTCGAAGCTTCTTGGGATTGTGCACCTATTATCGTCGCTATTTTTATGGATTCGCCAATATCGTAAAACCTTTGGCACGTTTAACCGAAAGTGACCGCAAACTTCATTGTGATTCGGATTGTCAAACGGTATTTGAGACTTTAAAGCAGGCTTTAATCACAGCTCCCGTAGGGGTATACTCTCGGCCAGCAATGTGGGGATGGGAGCAGTTCTTTCGTAGTTACAAGATGGACATGAGAAGGTAATCGGCTATTTTAGCAAGAAACTACTGTGTCACTAGGCGAGAGGTGCTGGCTGTAGTCAAAGATGTGGAACATTTTTATAAATACTTATATGGACGAAAATTCACCCTACGCACCGATCATGCAGCTTTAAAGTGGCTTCTGAATTTTAAGAATCCGGAGGGCCAGGTAGCTGGATGGATTGAGAAGCTACAGGAATATGATTTTGGCGTAGACTAACGGGTTGGTACTAGACACAAGAATGCCGATGCACTTTCCAGAAGATCTTGTCAAACAGACTGTAAGCGGTGTGATCGAATGGAAAAGAATGAAGAAGCAATTCGACGTGTCACGGTAATGGATGACGAGTGGTTACTTGAAAATATAAAACACGACCAAGAAAACGACCCGGACTTGCAGAAGGTGATGAGGAATAGAAAAGAGACGAAAAACGACCAATGTAGCAGCAAATTTCTTCCTGAACCCAAGGTATGGGCTCAGTGCGACTCAATGGTATTGGAGGATGGCATCCTGAAGCGTGTTGTTGAATGTTCAGATGGAGAAGAAGATAGGAAGCAACTGGTTATTCCTCGAAACGAGGTTAGAGCGGTGTTGCACTATCTTCATGATGGATCATCTGGTGGCCACTTTGGAGTGAATAAGACACTTGTGTGAAATGTAAGCAAGATGTCAAGAATTGGTGTAAGAAGTGTACCACCTGTGCTGCGAGTAATGGACCACAGAAAAGGCCAAGGGCGCCAATGCGTCAATACAATGTCGGTGGCCCCTTCGAACGAATCGCAATCGATGTGACGGGTCCATTCCCAGAGTCAGAGAAAGGTAACAAGTACATTGTGGTCGTTATGGACTATTTTACCAAGTGGGTTGAAGCCTAGGCCCTTCCGAACCAGGAGTCGGAGACCATAGTCGAGGAGCTCGTGAAAAAGTTGATCAGTCGTTTTGGGGTGTCCTTGGAGTTACATTCAGACCAAGGGAGGAATTTCGAATCGGCTATATTCCGTGGAATATGCGAGCTGCTAGGAATAAAGAAAACTCGAACTACTCCAATCCATCCACAATCGGACGGCATGCTTGAGTGAATGAACCGGACCTGGATCAAATATCTCTCCAAGGTAGTGTCTGATCACCAAAAGGAACGCAACTTGCCTTTATTCATATTGGTATACTGTTCATCTGTCCAAGAAACGACTGGCCAAACACCTGCCAGTGTTCTTTTTGGAAGGGAGTTACGACTACCTTGTAACCTCACATTCGGCTGTAAGATGACCTGGCTGGAGAAGATTATGTTACCAAACTCCGAAGAAAGCTTAACGATATCTACGGGTCGGTTCGTCTGCATACCTAGTAACTAAAGGAAGATGTTCTGATAACCCAACTTATAGAGACCTTTCGGACGCAGTAATGGAACTCCGCGGGTGATCGAAGTCCTGTTCCGCCGTACTGGAATAGACATTTTGGTTTGCAGTATTAACTCCAATCGGCCCAATCATGACATGACCATGGACTGTTACTTCTATTCCCGGGGTGGATGTCGTAAAAGAGAGAGCTGCAGATTCCGGCATGATCCTGCGAAACGGAAACTGAAAAGGAGGGGGCAGTGTAGCGAGCACGAGCGTGCAGAATTAGTAAAGAGCTTAATTCGAAGAATTTACATGAAACTTTGTGAGGACATAATAATTTTATTGACGAATTTTGCGGCAACGATATAGATAAGTTTAGGGCTAATTTTAAGCACCTCACAGTTTTTGAGACCCGCGGAAATAGGGAAATGTATAACGCAGTCTTTGAGGTCAATCCGTCGGTTAGATTAAAAATGTTGGATAGGCCGATTTATCTGAATTGGGAGCACGTCTTTGTTAAGGATCATTTTTCTTTACTTCAACGCTTTCAATGTTACGATTTCGGGCAACTTTCCAAGAATTGTAAGGTAAAAGAACAAATTTGCGGCAAATGCGGTGGGAAACACCATATCAAAGAGTGTAAGTCAAAAACCACATCTTGTTTTGTTTGCGCAAGCTCCAATAGGGACAAAAAGCACTCTTATGTTAGCGTACACTATGACGCGAAATCGTCGTCTTACCCCACGATGAACAGGATAAAAAATTCAATCCTTTCCAACATAGATTTTTATGGATCCCAAAATCCGCAAAAATTAACCCCGACGCGGATTTGGTATTAAATTTCGGACAAATTAATTTAGGCAAGGGCAAGGCTGCTACAAGCAATCTTTTTAAAAAATGTTTTAGATAATAAGTTAGATATTTGTTTTGTGCAGGAACCGACGGTCAACATATCTAAAATTACAGGTTTTTCTAAAAAACACTTTATCATTTCGAAACAATGTAATATTCCTAAAAGTGCTATTATTGTTAATAATTTGAACATTAGTAATCTATTTCTAATCTATTTCTCGAGAACATTTCAACAGATTATATTGTCATTAGTGAAATTACCTATTTTTCCAAATCACTTATTTTCGTAAATATCTATTTACCACCCACTGGCAGTAACGCGCTATTAAGACAACAGGTAAAAGTTGGTATGTGTTCTGTCGGAGCTGTCTGCGACGCGCTGATGAGATCCAAAAAGATCGAAATCGCGATCAGCGTCTGGCAGTTTCGACAGAATATTAAACTCTTGTCCAACAATGTTTAAGATAAAAAGTGCAATTTTAAATAGTATCGATTTTTATGGATAATAAACCTAAAATATTATTACGAACGACCACCGATTTAGTACCGCAACGTGACGCAGCGACACCTCGTTTTAAATTTTAGTCAATTAAACTTAGGAATGGGCAAGGCGGCTACTAGCAATCTTTTAAAAGTAAATTCCAATAAAAATTAGATATTTGTTTAGCGCAGAAACCTACAGCCAATAGATGGAAAATTATTGGTTTTTCTAAAAGTTTATTAATAGTATCTAAAGCAGTTGATATTTCTAAATGTGCTATTGTTGTAAACAATACAGGCATAAACTGTTTGTTTCTAGAAAGTGTTTCCTGTGTGAATATAGTCGTTGGTGAAATTACCGTGAATACCCATCCCTTAATTCTCATTAGTGTCTATTTGCCACCAGCAGGGTCGAACGGCGACGACAGCATATTTATCGATCGATTTAATTACATTTTCGCTGAAATTGACTATCGGGCAAAGCTAGTAATTATCGCTGGAGATTTCAATGTTAAGAATTCTGTTTGGGGAAGTAAAATTAATGATAATAGAGGAATACAAATTTTAGATATTTTTTATAGGACATCGCGGGTTAAGTCGTCATAGTCGATAGGTACATAGTCGACGAAGAAACACTACGATCGTAAATTAATTAATGTACCAAATCTATGTCATGCGTGACCGCAATGCTTCGGAATCAAGCTCTATGGGGTTTAGAGCAGCATAAAACCCCCAGAGTGCCGGAATCTCCTGCACGTACCCTGGTGCGGCCCCCTTCTTGAGGGGGCATGGCAAGGTAGGACAGCAATGCCACCTGAAAGTTGGGGATCAGTCTTCGGGACCGTGAGCTAATCGCCATTGGGGAAAACCCGCGGACCAGCCCTCCGCGGGGGACACAGAGGACTCAGGAAAGGGAAAATACAGCCTCGGACGAGGAGGGATATGGTTCCGTCCCTCCAGGAAGGCTTAGCCGACGACGGGGAACCATTGTTGACGACCTGGCTATGCCCACGGATCATGAGACGGTTAGAGGGGGGTGTTACCTACCAGTTCGCATCGAGCAGTCGAGCCGATCGGTTGTGCGATGTTGGAGTATTTGTTAGGGACCATTTTTCAATTCTACAGTGCTTTCAATGTTACGACTTTGGGCACTTGTCTAAAAACTGTAAAGTTAAAGACTAAATCTACGGTGAATGTGGCGGCAAACGCAGTTTTAGAGATTGCAAATCGAAAACAACTTCGTGCGCAGTTTGAGTTAGGTCGAACAAAGACAAAAAACACGCCCCGGTCAATGTAGACCACGACGCGAAAAGCTAGTCTTGCACGACGATAAACAGGATAAAAAATGCCATTTTATCCAAAATCAATTTTTATGGACAATAAAATCCATAAAAATAACCCCGACACGGATTTCGTTTTAAATTTTGGTCAAATTAATTTAGGTAAGGGCAAGAGGTGGCTACTAGCAATCTCTTAAAGGTAATTTTAGATAAAAACTAGACATTTGTTTTGTATGAGAACCTACGGTCAATAGATCGAAAATCGAATGTTGTTGGTTTTTCCAAAAAGTATTTGGTAATTTATAAATCTTGCAATATTCCTAAAGTAGCTGTTATTGTAAATAATTCAAACATTTCTTGTCTATTTTTAGAAAATGTCTCTTGCGATAATATAATTGTTGTTGAAATTACCGTAAATACCATTACCATGGTTCTTGTTAATGTCTATTTACCAGCCGCGAGGTCGAACGTCGACGACAACAAGTTTCTCCAGCGTCTTAATAACGTATTCTCAGAACTCGGCCAAACAAGACCTATTGTTATGGCAGGTGATTTTAATGCGAAAAATTATGTTTAGGGCAGTCCGATAAATGACAATAGAGGTAATAATATTTTGGAAAATTTTGAAAATAATAACTTTGTGGTATTAAATAATAGTGTCGAACCTACTTCTGTTGGACATAGAGGGACAAGTTTTGTTTGGCATTTAACAATTAACAATTTTAAATGACAACTCGGAAGCAACTTTTGTAGGACATCGCGGGTCAAGTTTTGTGGATATTACTGCCGTTAATTATGGAGCGTTACAATTAATAAAACACTGATACATAGTCGACGAAGAAACACTTTCAGATCATAAAGTATTTTGTTTGCAAGTTTTTTTTAAAAACGCGACTCCGAAATCAGTGACCCTGGGTTTTGTAACAAAAAAGCAAATTGGCCGATTTTTTTTACCTTAGTGGAATAGCATGAGAGACTAATTACTGGGATATGGAATCTCGATCCAGCACTAGGCCACTAACAAAATCGGGACAGAGGCGCGGAGCCAGCACTATAAAAAATAAGTGAGGCATGTTTCAGAGGTCCATCCGCACCTCAGATCAGATTGCGAGGAAATCATACGCAGCTGCCACCTCCCGTAACGAGTCAGGAAAAAACTAACACATCAATTAACAGTATATTACCAAAACGTGAGGGGTCTGCGAACGAAACTCAACCAATTTAGATACGTCGATTCCTTGGTGCACAAACCTGACATCATTGTTCTCGTGGAAAGCTAGCTCCACTCAGGCATCTTCGATGGCGAACTCAACCTCCCAAGCTTTAACATTTTGAGAGCCGACAGGAACTACGCCTCAAGGTCAGAGGAATACGGTGGTGGCGTGCTAATCGCTGTTAACAAATCATTAAACTGCATTCTTTTAAAATCAGGTAACAATATTGTTGAAGAAGTTTATGTTCAAGTATTGATTAACGGAAATAAATAAATTTTTGAATCCATTTATATGCCTCCTCATACTTCATTAGACATTTACAAAAACCACCATGAAACAATTGATGATCTTTTTTCCTCTTTCAACCCGACTTCAATAAAGACAATTGGCGATTATAATATTCCCAAAATAACTTGGTAAAATGATAATATTGGGATAACTGTGATTCCACGCGATATCCATAGAAAATAAAATATTTAAAAAGCTCAAATAATCTCTAACTGTTGTAATTTGCATGATATGTCACAGTTAAACGATATTCCTAATGCCAGCTCGGAATTTCTTGATTTGTGTTTGTCTACAATACACTCGTCTAAAATTGAACTTACCTTAGATCCATTTGTTAAGTGCCACGTTCACCATCCACCGCTTAATCTTTTTTTATCTTTTTCTGATGACATTTCACGTAACATTGAGAGTACCGCACTTGTTTTTGGTTTTAAAAAAGCTAATTTCGATATGATCACTAGAGGTTTAACAACAATTGATTGGTCTTTTTTGATCCATTGATCTTGCTTGTAATTCACTTTATAAAACTATTGAACCAATTTTTGAAAAACACAACAAAGCGATCATTATCAGGCGAAAATAAAAATTGTAATTTTGATTTTAAATTCAATACACTTCTACAACTTAAGCGTAAAGCTCACTTTTAATATAAATGTACAGTCAATCGCTGATAAAATCGATTTTTCTAAGTTTAGAGCACAATGCAAAAAATTAATTCGATCAAAAAACAGAGCTAATGTCGATAAGGTTGAACAATCTATTACATCTGATATTAAATCTTTCTATAACTACATAAATTTAAAAAAGAAATGCCACGGTTTGCCTGATAATATGACACTCGGAAATGATATTGCGAATACTGGTAACGATATTGTAAACCTTTTAGCTAACCATTTCGAATCTTCCTACTAATGTAGGTTACTCAATTCCTTCGTTTAATGTTGACACCACAAATTTGTTTGTTGTAACGCCTGATATGGTGCAAAAGAAACTGCTAACCTTAAGTGAAAAATTTGATGCAGGACCGGACGGTATCCCTGAAATTATTTTGAAAAAATGTGCAACTTCTTTTGCACTACCCTTGAGCATTCTTTATAATAAATCTGTCCAAACAGGACTTTTTCCCTCTGTTTGGAAATCAAGTTTTATAACACCGATTTTTTAAAGGGCAATCGAAACGACGTAAAGAATTACAGACCTATCAGTATTTTGAATTGTATGGCTAAATTGTTTGAAAGTATTATTTTAGACTTTTTAAAACCTCAATTAGAAAGTGTGATTATCGAACAACATGGCTTTCGAAGCGGTAGATCTACGACAACAAACCTACTACTTTTCACAAACGAAATTCATAACATTTTAGACTCCGATTACTAAGCAGATATAATTTATACAGATTTTTCAAAGGCCTTCGATAGCGTAAACCTGAAAATACTTTGTGATAAAATTGCGAATCTTCAAATAGTAGGTTTAAGTACTAATTGGTTTGTTAATTATTTGATTGACAGAGTACAAATCGTTAAATATAAATAATTCAAATCCTTTCCGTTTACTGGTGTGCCTCAAGGCTCACACCTAGGTCCATGGCTTTTTCTTATATTCATTAATGATATATCGAATGTAATCAAAAACTCACCTTTCAGCCTGTACGCAGACGATTGTAAAATATGGCGTGGTATTAAAAGTTAATGGACGTTCAACAGGATGATTTGACGAATCTTTCAGATTGGTGCTCAATAAACAAGTTAGCGTTAAATGTATCCAAATGTAAAGTACTGCGATGCGCCCGAGTGAGAAATAAAATATTAGGGCAATACTATTTAGACGAAAATGCGCTCAACTTCAAAGATCTAGCTAGGGGTTATTATGAACAGTAATATGACATTTGGCACGTTCAGGTAAACTTAATGAATGGTAAACTGTCTCCCTGGAAAATGATAGTAATATTGATAATGGGAGTAATATTGATTTTATAACGAATACCAACGACCTATACGTCGATGGAATTTTCGAATACGCTCCCAAATTTTTTCTTCAGTTATTTACCGTAAATAGTTTTAAAAATGGAATGCATGTGCCACTAGTCTTTTTTTTTGCCAGATAAAACAGAAAATTCATATAAAACTATTTTTATTTTACTAAACAACATTTTCTTGGATAGGTTTAGAAAAATTCAACAACTGGGATTGTCCGCTGAGTACATTAGGGGAAATAGTGAAGTCTCTAAATATTTAACGTACATTTTTGGACTACCTTTTTTACGGCCAGAAGATGTAGGAGATTGTGTTTACTTCGACTTTGCTGCAATACAACCTAGCTGTTAAAAAATAACCGATTTTATGGATTACCTTATAAATACTTACATGGCTGAAGATTCTACGTTTCCTCTTGAAATTTGGGCAGGGAATGCGGCAAACATACACAGGACAACTAACGCCTGCGAATCCTTTCATGCGAAGCTTAATTCTTCGTTGTATTCCAGTCATCCTAACATTGTTGTATTTTTAAATTCTTTGTTAGATTTTCAAACTCAAATTTATATAAAAAAACGAAGCGTCATACCGAATATGGCAAATAAAAAAGTAATATTTAGGCAAAAGTTTTTGGAAGATCAGATTAACAGTTTAAACAATAATGAATTAACGAAATTTAATTTTGTCAAACTTGTCTCTTATTGCATGAGACCGGTGGATGATAAATAAGATAGATAAATTATAGTATCAATAAATATATACATAAATGATAATAATGTATAATAGTTAAATTTTATAAACGGACAAGTTGCAGTAAAATGCTTATAACCTTACCGGATTATTTTATGAGTTAAATATCACTAAGCGAATCAAAAACTGTTAACGGAGCTTGTCGATTTTCTATGCTTATACGTTTAAAGGTGTGACAGACAGTATACCATGTCGCAAACAGCCGTTCGTCGTGTACCCGGGAGATAGTTTACCACATGATAAATCAGCGCCAGCTAGAAGAGTTATTATCGGGAGACAATTTACCACTGTCCGTTTGGGGTAGTCCAATAAATGACAATAGAGGAATAAATATCCTAGAAATTTTCGAAAATAACAATTTATTTGTTATAAATAATGTCGAACCGACTTCTGTTGGGCATCGCAGATCAAGTTTCGTCGATATAACTATTGCTAATTTTGAAGCAATAAAAGTAAAAAAAATTGGCATTTGTCGGACGAAGAAACACTTTCCGATCACAAATCAATCACCTAACAAATTTCATTCGCAAAAAACGAAACAGAATTAGTTGACCGTAGGTTTTGCAATAAAAAAGCAAATTGGGATATTTTTTCGGAGAAATTTAGGGAAAACATAGGAAATTTAGTACTAACTAACTACAAAACGCACTAATTTTTTAAATGACTGCATAGTAGAAGTTCGCAAGGCGTCAATGCCGCCCAAAAAATATTTTACGAATAGTGTACTATTGTGGACTAAAGAATTCACTGAAAAAATACTAGAATCACAGAGACTTCGTCGCCCCTTTCAACGTGAAACAAACGGGCTGAATACAACTGCGCGTTTCGCGAATATAAATAACTCTTGGTGAAAACAAGGGGCCACAAATTCTTGTACGTGTAATTCGGAAAAAGATCCTTGGGGAATCGCTTATAAAGTAATTCATGGAAAAATTCAAATGGAATTAGTTTTCAAAATTTAAAACTTCCCGACGGCATTTTTACTAAAAATAGTACAGATACGGCCTTTATCCTAAATTCTTTCTTTCCATCGGACGATCCAAATTCAGACAACGATAATCACAGGCGAGTTCGCGCGGCTGCGAACAATGTAATTGAGTACAATGGTTTTTTTAAAAATATACCTAATATATACGTGTAAATAGAACGCGCCGTTAGTAGAATGAATCCGCCTAAAGCGCCGGGACTCGACGGGATAACTTCCGACGCAGCCCAGACAGCTTTTAAAATCGCGCCGGACGTTTTCATCAACATTTTTAATAGTTGTTTTAATCTCCGCGTTTTTCCAGCCTGCTGGAAAAAATAATCAGTTAAAATTATTATTAAACATTGGGCAAATGTAATTTTGACGATGTAAAAAGCTTTCGGCTTATCAGCTTATTACCGATCGTTGGAAAAATATCGGATAGAATTTTCAGAAGTCGATTACAGTTTGAAATTAATACAAACGGAGGTCTGAACGACAACCAATTTGGTTTTGTTGCCGTACGGTCCACCACAGATGTAAATGCAGTCATCGACGATATAAAAAACTCTTACAGGAACGGTAATTACGTCGCTGCTATTGCGTTAGACATTTCGGGAGCATTTGACAACGCTTGGTGGCATAGAATTACTTTCGAATTGCGAAAACGTAACACTTCCGGAAAATTAATTAATTAGTTCAAAATTATTTTAGCTACAGAATTTCCGGAACCGCGGTAGAAAACGTAGAAAGTAGCTGTCTGCAGTACTCGAGCCCGCTCCTGCAGAACATTTTGTATAATACAATTTTTGATATTGCATTACCGGCCGGGTGTAAAAATGTTTCATTCGCAGCCGATACCTTGGTCGTCGTCGAAGCGTGGCAATATAAATCATTAAAAAATAAAGCCAACCAAGCACTCGTTATGTCAAATTGGGCGGAAGATTTAAAATTACAGTTCAACGCAGAAAAAAAGGTAGCGTTACTTTTGTTAAAAAGATTAATCTTTTTCATAGAACGGGTATTTTATGAACCTCTCAGAGAGCATTAAATATTTAGGTATAATAATGGATGAATGTTTTTGTAGAAATCACATATTCCATATGTTGTTAACAACATCAAGGAATTTCGCATAAAATCGCGGCGGTCGCCACTTACGTGGGGTTTCAGGGGCGCGGCCTTGTCAAAAATATACGAGGGCGCGGTTCAATCGGCGATGCTATACAGGGCACCAATTTGGGCGGAGGGTTGTAAAGTTAAAGAATGCAGGTCTCTTTTAAGCGCTGTTTTTCCGGAAGTGGCATTTGCGTTAACAAAATTCTGCCGTTTGATATTCTGCTGCAGGAAACGGCGAAAAGGTACAGCCTTTTTACCGGCCACCTAAGTAACAGCAATTTCAATGGCTTAGAACTCCAGGACCGACAGCTCGAACGACGCGTCAACCTAACGGACACGATACATCCGGCGGACATGACAACTTCCGGTTTTCTGAGGGAGTCCAAGACACCTACACGGTCATATACACAGATGGTTCTAGATTGGACGACGGACGAGCTGAAGGATCTTTTATTCTCTTCAACGGTGCCGCTGAGATTCATCGGGATAATTTTACCATCGCGGAACATAGTACTATTTTTCAATGATAATGGTAGCACTAACATATCTCCGAGGGAAGGAAATAATCAAGGAGTGTTCCATCATTACGGATAGCCAGTCCGTATTGACGGCCCTTCGCAATATGAAACAGCCAGCCGCTCTAGAACGGGAGACGTGAGAACTCGCGGTCAATCTGACCAGCGAAATTTCCCTGCGCTTCCATTGGACACCGTCGCATTCCGGGAAAGCGAAAAACGACGGCGGGCATCAACTTGCAAAAGTCGCCGCCATCGACTAGTCGACTGCACCAATTTATAACTTGACGCCCAGAACTCTCATCAAAAGACGGTTGCGCAATTAATCTCTGGAGGTATGTAAAGAACGATGGAGATCTGCAACAACCGAAAGTACTACGGCGAGCTTCCTACCGGAGTCCTGCCACGACAGGAAGATCACGGGAAACTTCGACTTTCATATGGTACAGCTTATGACCGGACACGGGAATTTTAAAGCTTATTTGAAACTTATCGGGGAAATCTGTGACGATGTGTGCGAGTGCGGTGGCACCGATATAGCGGATCATATTCTTCTTCATTGCGATCTTTTCCTCAACACCGCGAAGTTACCGACCGGGCCCTCGCGGTCCACTGTTTAAGTTGTCCGACCAATTAACGGGAGGTCACCGAACTGTGGGACGAAAGGGACTGGTAGGACGCTTTTCAATCTTTTTCGAGTCGCGTAGATAAGCTGAAAGTCACTTAAAGATGCCCTCGCGATGTGCTAGTTGGGGTTCGTTCGTTTTCGTTCGGATCAACTGGACTCGGTTTGTCGGTTGCCTAAGGACAACTCCATCGCATTACGCGTTCATGTAAGTTCGGCTCGGTTCGGTTCTCCCACTTACACTAGTCGCCGTTTTCGGATCGCGCCACCATGGAGCCGCCCTGAAGTCAAAAACGACGTGGAATACTGAAGCCTGCACATCCAGATCAACCAGCCGCGGACCATACCGAGAAGGCGACCAACAGGATAGCGGAACAGCACCGCGTCGGTTGCGGACCGGAAGCGCCAGGAAGACTGAAACCTGCGCCCCGAAACGGCCCAACCCCTTGTCAAGCACAAGAGCGGAGGAATGGAACAGTAACAGAACTAGGAACCTCCAAAACATTTGGTTCCGGGAAAGTGCTAGCCTCCACTCGAACGTTCGTGGCGTCAAGTTTTTGAGCTAAGCTGAATGTATTCGCGCGTTCGGTTTCGACGGTTTCGTGATTCAGATAGTTTCGTATGCGTTATGCGAGGATGTGCTACCATTATGATTGCTATTATCCGGGTTAAACAAAATTCAAAATTTCGCGATATATTGTATTCGAGGTTTTGTATATATGTACATACATTCGGTTCGAAATGTTTTTATAATTTTGTATATATCCATTTCCTGTCTCTTTTTCTGTTGTAAATACTTGTTTTTATGTCAGTTTCATTCAATTGGTCGAAACATTGCTGTCGTGTTGGAGTCGAAGCAACTAAATGAATAAGAGTTGATGGTAGTCTGGTTGGGTTTTTTCCAACCCTTGCAGCGAATGTTGGACCACATGTATATATTCCCAGGCTCATTGTTGGTACATTTTCTTTTGTTTTAAATACTTTCATATGCGGTATTTTAATTTTCATCAGATTCTCTGATACGAATATGCAAGACATTTGTACAGTAAATTCGTTTGCATTTTATTTTCAATAAATAAGTTCCAATTATGTGAAAAGATCGTTTTGCGTTTTCGAAACGGGGTACCTTAACTCAACGGAAGTGTAATTCATGCAGGCCTTCCTCCCTCTCTACTCACCAATAAATTGTTTAATTGTTTCCTATGTAATATAAATAATAAAATTGCTTTCGAAGGTTCAGGTGTTTTTCTCCCGCGAAAAGTGCAGACGGAGGAGAAAAAGTAGAGATTCTAGTTATATCGAGTTATTTAGTTTATTTTTAGTTTTCTTCTTATAATTAAATTAGCTTCTAAAACATGCGGGACAAGAGGTTAGAGATCGTATGTTTAAGCTAGTTAGTCACATTCACGAGACGGGGAAAGTCCCAGAGGATTATAACCGGGACGTGGTTGTAACATTACCTAAAAAGAGGGGCGCGGATAGGTGCGAGACATTTAGAACCATTAGCTTAAGTGCGCACATAGGGTATGTATATTTAGAAAAAGCTTTTGACAATGTTAAATGGAACAAGATGTTAAATATACTTAAAAAGGTAGGGATGAGTTACAAAGATAGAAGAGTGATACTTAGTTTGTATAAAGAGCAACAGGTAGTTATAGAGCTAGGGATGCAATGTAGAGAAGTAAATATTAGGAAGGGTGTCAGACAGGGATGTACACCGTCACCGCTACTTTTTAATCTATACATCGAAGACGCCATCAATATCATTAAAGACAGTACAACTGTAGGGATAGATATACAGGGGCAAAAAATTAGTATGCTTAGATTTGCAGATGATATAGCAGTATAAGCATCTAGTAAGGAAGACCTAGAGATAGCTTTAAATAAAATGGAGGCGGTACTAACATATCAGTACTGTATGAAAATAAATAAAACTAAAACTAAAATACTGGTATGCAAGGGAAGAAAAAGTAGGGAAAGAGCGAATATAAAGATAGGAGACGAAAAATTAGAAGAAGTGACTGATTTTAGATATTTAGGAAGTCAGATAAGTCAGGACGAAAGGAGTAGTAGGGATATAAAGCAGAGGATAGCGCAGGGTCGTGTCGCCTTTAATAAAAAGAAGTCACTTCTATGCTCGCGAACGGTTAATTTAGAAATTCGAAAAAGGTTGTTAAAGGTGTATGTTTGGAGCACGGCGTTGTACGGGTGCGAAACATGGACAGTGGGAGCGGCGGAAAAGAAAAGGTTAGAAGCGTTCGAAATGTGGTGTTATAGGCGGATGATGAGGATATCGTGGGTAGAAAAGGTTAGAAATGAAGAGGTATTGGAAAGAATAGGAGAACAGAGGACTCTATGGAAGTCAATAAAAAATAGGCGAGATAGGTTGGTAGGACACCTTCTCAGGCATGAAGGTCTAGTCAGAGACATATTAGAGGCAGAAACAGGAGTTAGGAGGGGTAGAGGTAGACCTAGGTTAGATTACTGTTCACAAATAGTTAAGGATGTGGGTTGTTCTAGTTTTAGGGAAATGCGAAGTTTAGCTCAGGATAGGAAAGAGTGGAGGTACGTGTCCAACCAGTTTTAGGACTGACGACCCTATGATGATGATGATGAATTAAAATAGCGCATGTATATCTTTTGTACATAAATTATTTCAATAGACCGCCACTGTAGTAGCGACACTATGTATATTTTCCGATTAAGAAATTATATTGTCTTAAGTTATCAGTTCGCAATGAGCAGTTTAGCCGATCATTTGTGAGATGTTCGAGAGGCAGCGCAGTGCCACGCCCATCGGGCTGAGTGATCGCGAACGTGTTCGGTCAAAGTCGTTCGTTATTTGTATGAGTGTCGCGAGCGAAAATAGTGTTATGGGGTGTAGTACTAAATCCACGAAGTGTAAAAAGATAACTCCATGGTGTGACGATGAACCGGAGTGTGTTAGTTCTGCGTAAAACAAGAAAATGCGTCGTCAAGTAGAAGAAGAAGATGGCGAACAGCGAGTCAGATGTAGACGACAACGATAAGTGCAAAAAATGCAAATTAAAATTAAAAATAGTGATAAGGCAATACAGTGAGAAAAATCAAAATATAGTTACATATGCAATGTGTTGGAATGAGTGCAATAAAATATGCCAAAATGTAAGACCTAAAAAACATAGTGATGTGGTTCTGTAACAACTGCAAAGAAGGCATTAAAGCTAAACTCTACACGAAAACAACAGCAACATCAATATATACGAACAAAAATTATAAACGACAAAACAGAACAGCTTAAAGCAGACCTCACAAAACTGTATTTAGAGAAAACAATGAAACTACCACAGTATTCAGAAGTACTACAAAAGGAACCACAAAAATTCGCTAAGATAAATAAAACAAATAAGAACAAGCTCATCATATAGCCTAGAAACAGCCAAAATTCGGAGACCACACAACAATAATTAAAGAAATACATTAACCCTGCGGAAATAACGGTTAACATCATTTCAATCAAAAATACACGAAATGGTGAATCTCTTTTACCATGGAACAACCAAAGGGAAGTAGACAACCTCAAAAATGAAATCAATAGAAAAATGGAAAAGGATTATGAAGCCAAAACATTACAATTAAAAAACCGAGAATCAAGATTACCGAAATAGCAGAATACTCAGATAAACAAACAATAATTAAAAATCTAAAGCAACAAAATTAGTTCCTGCAACATGAAGAACTAGAAATAAAACACATAAAAAAACAAAAGAATGGGGCTCACACTATTTACATCGAACTAAAAGAAAAAGCATTTCAAAAAATTATCAGCAATAAAAAAGTATTCATCGGATGGCACAGATGCCCAGTATATGAAGACATAAAACCCCTAACTTGCTACAAATGTAACGGCTACAACTATAAAGCAAACGAATGCAGAAATGAAGAAACACGCAGAATGTGCAGCGGAAATCATCATAGCAGCAAAAGCACATCAAACACAAAAAAAAAATGCATCTATTGTCAAATAAAAAAAGATAAATATACAGAAAATATAGACAGTAACCATGCAGCCCACAATGAATCTTGCACAATATACAACAGACAAATAAAACAAATAAGAGAGCGTATAAACTACGAGATTGAAAACTAGAATAATGACAGTAAAACAACAAAAATATACAACAATAGACGAATATAAAAACCAACAAAACAACAAACTAAAAATAATGTACCTAAATGTAAGGAGTATAAAGAATAAAATGGAAGAACTAGATGAAATACTAAAGATAATAAATGGTGAAATAGATACAGTATGTATTACAGAAACATAAATAACAAAAGGGGAAGAAAAATTTTACAACATAAAAGGAAACAATAGCTACTATGCATCCAGAGAAGAAAGAAGAGGCGGAGGGGTCTGCATCTTAATAAAAGAAGAAATAGATCATAAATTGACATTCACACAAAACAATGACCACACCTCAATGTTAAAACTAAATGTAAAAACTAAAAACAAAATCCAAAACATAAATATTGCGCTCGTGTACAAGCCAGAAGACAGCCCAATACATCAACTCCTACAGGATATGGATAAAGCTATGGAAAACGAAAACACAAATATAATTGGAGATATGAATATAAATCTATTCAACAAACAGGATGAATACAACAATTTTATTAATGCTAAGGGCTACAGCATATTAAATACAAAATACGCAACAAGAGAGAACTCATTGATAGACCATATCAACAGTATCACACAAAACATAGATTACCCAATAACAGCAATTGAAACATCAATAACAGATCACAATATATTGATAGCAGGAATAAATTACACCATCTACAAAGAACGGAAATATTATTCACACTCGCACACAAGAATAAACTATAATGAACTAAGCCACTACATTGAAGAAAAATTAAAATCAACCAGTAAAACCCTAACAGTTAATGAAAGATTCAATAATTTAACAAAGATAATCCAAGAAGGTATAATAAAAAATAGCATACGCATCACAAAAAACTGTAAAAGACAGCCCCGAAACAAACAATGGATTACTCAAGAACTCTTAAATAAAATAAGAAAAAGTGTTAAAGCCAGGTATAGAAACAGAAAATTTGTAAGATAGGTTGTTTGGAATATTTAATTATTGTAGGTAGATTTTATGCTTTAGAATGTATTTGTAATTGTAATTGTTATCGACCTGTGCTTCGAACTAACGATGGGAAAATCCATTTATGAACTTATCTAGGAAATTGTCTGAAAACGTGTACGTACAGGTCCACTACCCTGGAAAGTACACGTAGTCATATTCTTAGAATAGGTGGGTTGTTCCTCCCCACGTTACATTCCAAAATTATTGAACCTTAACTTTTTGAACACGCCCATCAAGCATTAGTATTCTCTTTTACAATAAATTTAGACAGAACTTATCAGTAACTTGAACAATACAGACCTTTCAGTAACTTGACCAAATCAGGACAACATTTTATTCATATTCAGTATTTAATTTAGTATAACATTTTTTGTTATTTGTTTTCGAATTAGTTTTTAAATAAACTAAGATCAAGTGTTGGTCAAGAAGTATTTTTTCTAAACCCCAGCATTAACATTGGTCCTTCGAGCCGGATTTAGAATTGTGAATTACAAACTACAGATTACGAATCACGGATTGCAGTTTGTGAATTGGCGAGTTGTACTTTTATGAACTTCAGCTCTAAGTAATTTGTTACGGAAAATTAGTGTGATTGTGAACTTTTATCATTTGAGACTATATCGAACAGTTTTGTGTGACGCTTCAGAGCTCTTTTCCGTGAACCGCCGATCGACGTGGTGACCTCAACCTATCCTGTGACGTTCCAGAGTACCTAGGGGACATACGAATACAACGGACGATAAAAATAGGGATTCAAGCTAAGGACCCTATCAGCAAACTGTAAGTTTTGATTTGCGTTTGGTGACGTCAATAATGGCAGAACTCAAACAACTCACTCTTCAACGTGGACATGTAAAGGCTACCTTAACTTGCTTTGTCATATCTTGAATCTATTGAAACAGGAAGAGAATTAATTAACCTCCAGACACGTTTACGAATTATCGAACCACTCTACGAGAAATTCAATAATATTCAGTCAACAATCGAAGATCTTGCAGAGGACGATGTACAGCGACAAGCACAAGAAGGTGAACGTATTTCATTTGAATCTTCTTATTTTGAGCTAGTAAGTGTAGCACGGGATCTAATTGATAGGTAAAATGATCGAAAACGTCGCGTTTATGAAGAAAGCAGACCAGTTTCACGTAATCTAATATCTACATCAGAGCAAAGAACATCAGTTAAGTTACCTGCCATATCGCTACCTAATTTTGATGGCTCGTATAATAAGTGGCTTAAATTTCGAGATACCTTTGAGTTACTTATTCATAATTGTGAGACTTTAACTAACATAGAACGTTTTTATTATTTGAATTCTGCACTCACTGGTGAAGCTGCACGAGTTATACAATCGTTAGGCGTTTCTGCATCCAACTACGAACTTGCATGGCAGTGTCTTAAAGACAGATTCGAAGACTCCAAGACACTTATTCATCATCACTTAAATGTACTTTTCGAGATACCGACAATAGTCAAGGAATCACCCATCTTATTAAGGCAATTAATAGATGACATGAACAATCACTTATTGGCTCTAAAGGCGTTAGGTGAACCCACTGATTCATGGGACACGTTAGTTATTTACCTAGTAACCGTCAAATTGGACTCGACAACGAAATGCGAATGGGAACGACAGCGGGTGAGTTTAGATGGCAAACCTACATTAAAGGACTTTGTAACTGTTTTAGAAAATTATTGTAAGTACCTCGAAATCACATGGAAGGAACGACAGAATTATCCAGTAAGGTCTCAAATTATAGGAGAAAAACCTAGAAGTATTTATAGGTATACAGAACAAGCATCGTCGCACGTAACACTAAATGTAAATAGTTGTCCAAAATGTAAGAAGTCGCATCACATATACACTTGTGAGGACTTTAGGAAACTTTCTACTGCGGCAAGGATTGAAGAAGTACAAAAACTAAATTTATGTTTTAATTGCTTACATGAAGATCACAGGAACAAGTCCTGCACGTACGGACATTGTAAAAAATGTCATCGCAAACATCATAAGTTACTTTATCAGGAACCAATCAGACAATAGACAAATCTTTGCGAGGTCCGTCATTATCCGCACAGAAAATGTCTAAGATACCGCCAAAATCAACGACGGTTTCAACGTCAATCCCGTCAACATCAGCGACCCCGGAAGTGACCATGATGGCCCGGTCAATGAATTCGAACCACTCGCACACATTGTTATCAACCGCTATAGTCTATATATATTCAAGATCAACAAGGTAAAAGACACAAATGCAGAGTTCTACTGGATTCTGGGTCCCAATCAAATTTCAATACGCAAGAACTTTGGCAACGTTTAAAGCTACCAAGGTTGCAACAGTTGTTTCAGGTATTGAAAGTGTACCTCGAGCCATTAATTACAGAACGGAGGTAAAAATGTTTTCTACGGTTAATGGGTTTACAGCTTCATTAACATGTCTAATAATGCCGAAAATCACTAGTTATGTACCAAATATACCACTCAGTCCGGACATGTTTGATTTACCTTCAGGCATTACATTGGCAGATTTTGAATTCCATCAACCAAAGGAAATTGATTTACTTATCGGGGCGGGATTATTTTGGAATTTACTTTGTATTGGACAAACACGAGTTCGCCCAGACCAACCGCTGCTTCAAAAAACGCAACTTGGGTGGATTTTAGCAGGCACAGTTTAAATTAATACAGACATTGAAAATTTCAGTTGTCATTTGGTATCAGAAGAAACAACACATCATGAGCCACAATAGAACAGCAGTTGGAACGGTTTTGGTAACTAGAAACCTGCACGCCAACACATGGTACTATTCAGTTTGATCCAAAGGACTTTTGCGAAGACAACTTCTGTCGGACTACAACTCAGGACTGTGATGGACGCTTTATAGTATCAATTCCATTCAATTCCAAGCTTAAATCAATTGGGAATTCACGAAACATAGCACTGAAGAGATTTTTCTCCCTTGAGCGTAAACTTAATAAATCACCTGCATTAAAGAAGCAATATATCGACTTTATGCGAGAGTACGAGAACCTAAACCAGAGAAGTACCAAATGACGAACGAGAAGACGGACCGACATTTTATTACATGCCACATCATGCTGTATTCAAGAATAGCAGCACCACAACAAAACTTCGTGTAGTTTTCGACGGATCAGCTAAAACGTTAACTGGAATTTCGATAAATGATGCCCAAGAAAAGGGATACACAGTACAGGACGATCTCTTTGCTATTGTTGTTAGATTTCGAAAACACAAACACGTCATATCTGCAGACGTTGAGAAAATGTACAGGCAGATAAAGGTTGTTCCAGATCAGCGTCGCTTTCAACGAATTTTGTGGAGAGAAAACAGTACAGATCCTATTAAGGTTTTAGTGTCTTTTGGTGGATATTATTTAAATACCAAAAAAACACTAATAATAACAAATAACAATTTATAATAACCAGAACAAAACGAAAACACCAGTAACAAAAAGGCACAAGAAGTGAAACATACAACAAGAACAAAGTAATAGAAAGAACAAGATAAGACAACAATAGTAACAATAACAAAGATAACAACAATACAACAGAGTAGATAAAGGCACTTACGAATGGTGGTGATAGCGGTAGACGAGAGACTGTCTTGAGATAAGAAATTTTCGAGTATTTATAGGATAGGGTGGTTAGTAATTTTGATAGAATGTTCTAGAAGGAAAAGTAGTGAGAGAGAGGGTGAAGACACTAGTTTCTAGGAATACACAGAATTAGATAGTACAGAATTCAAGAGAAAGCAATTAAGGGTAAAACCAGATATTAGTATGGGAGTGCATGCAGGTATGGTTGAAGTTGGATTTCCAGGTAAAAGTGATTGAAAGAACAATAGAGTTTAGACTGAAAGGAAATATTACTTGAAATGAAATATTAATTGAAATGAAATAAAATTAGAAAAAATATTTACACACAGAAAAAACAAAAAGAGTTATTTCGCCACAAGGTGTACGAATTGAACACCGTTACCTACGCCACAGCATCAGCCCCACTTTTAGCAACTAGCGACAAATAGGAGAGAATAACAAAGATAATAGCTCTCGGGCAGGTGATGCCATTATTGAAGATTTTTACGTAGATGACCTACTTTCAGGAACAGATACAATAGAAGACGCCCGAGAATTGAAGAGTAGACTATCTGAAATATTACAAGACAATGGAATAACACTACGAAAATGGGCATCGAATGAACCACAAATATTTTCATCTGATAATCTAAATGACAACGAACAGCTTCAATTGGATAAGGAAAATAAGACACTTAGACTTCTTTGGAATCACACAAGAGACATTTTAGGATATCGAGTAAATATTAATGACACCAGCCAAATCACAAAGAAAACTATTCTATCAACGATATCGCAAATTTTCGATCCACTAGGACTTGTTGGACCGGCTACGATTCAAGCGAAGCTAATTATGCAATATCTATGGCAACTAAAACTTCACTGGGATGAATCTCTCCTACAGCATTTATACTATAGGTGGACATCGATCTACAAGCAGCTGAGTTGTCTTAATAACCTTTCAATTCCAAGGCACGCTTTATGTAGAAATCCCAGAAGTATTCAGATACACGGATTCTGCGATGCATCTGAGAAGGCCTACGGGGCGTGCTTATATTTACGACCTACCGACAAGGAAGGCAAGCAGACAGTACGGCTGTTATGCGCGAAATCAAGAGTCGCGCCCTTGAAGGTAATATCTCTTCCCAAACTCGAATTGTGTGGAGCCTTACTACTAGCCCGTTTGTACAGAAAGGCAATTATAGATCTGAATTTAAAGGACTTTAAATCTTACTTTTGGTCTGACTCCACTGTGACTTTGTGTTGGATTAAGGCACCACCTGTAAAATGGAAGGTCTTCCTGGGAAATCGAACCACTGAGATTCAGGAACTCACCAACGGCAACTGGAATCATGTCACATCTGCCGACAATGCAGCCGACATAATATCAAGAGGCATTAACCCTGCAGAGTTACTTGAAGCTACCTTATGGTGGAATGGACCCTCGTGGCTTTCGGATGATCCTGATAACTGGCCAAATTCGTCGATTATCCAGCCTGAAGAAATGCCTGAAACCCGACAGATAACTAACGCTTTTCTTATTGAAACAAAATTTGAATATATTATTCTTGAGAGATATTCATCAATCAACAAACTTTTTCGAATAGTAGCGTATTGTTTCCGTTTTACAAAAAATGCAAAAACACCAAAAAACGCGTAACTAGTACATTGTCACCAAACGAACTCAATAAAGCAAGAACACCATTATAGAAACTAGCACAGCAGAAGGATTTACAGCGAGAAATCAACGAGCTTAACAAGGACAAATGCGTTTCAAAGGCGAACAGCATTTGTGGACTGAACCCGTTTTTGGACGAACAGGGATTGATCAGGGTGGGCGAAAGACTAGAAAACGCCTCAATTTCCTTCGAGCAAAAACATCCTGTAATTTTGGGTTCAAAAAATGCAATTACTCATCTAATAATCAAGGATGAACATGAACGTTTATTGCATGCAGGATACCAGGCAGTTTTGGCTTCGCTTCGAACGCGATATTGACCCCTCTCAGCAAGAAGAACAATCAAGGGAATTCTTAGAAAATGCATTACGTGCTTTAGAGTGAAACCAACAGGAACCACATACATCATGGGGAATTTGCCACCTTCTAGGGTAAATTCTGCTCCAGTGTTTTACTCAACCGGAATAGACTACTAAAATTTTAATTAATCACATAAATACTAAATTTAAAAGTTTTCATAATAAAATATTTTTAAAGCATGCAGTAAAATAAAATAAAACTTACTTGTAGTTGAATCGGTANTGGAACATCATATTACGTAAATTCGTCTCGAACAAATAACGCAAGTACATGCATACATGGGTAATCGAATATTTTCTCATATTATATTTGAAACAAGGTGGCCTATTAAAAGTATGAAACAGCTCCTTCAAGTTCCTATTACACCAGTAATGGTTGTTTGTAGTACGTATATGATATAAACAAGCGCCATTTCTCTAGAACGAGTCCCTTAAAAGAAGGTTCAATTTCATAGAAAATTCCATGAAAATAATATATTGTTTCTTTTGTTTTGTTTAATTGTATCCTCTATCTACGTTCATCACGACAATTTTCTTTTTGTTTTCTCAAGGTAATTGGCTCTTTTTCAAGCTTCTTCGTACATGTTAAAACATCGTGGATATAGAGCAACCATCACCGGTTCCGGAGATCAGAATAAGTTGATACAACAGAACTTACATATGTCCATAAAAAATTGATTCGTTTGCTCCAAAGATGCAGAGGATAATTGAGTACTTGAAGGGTTTCCAGTTTCATGGGGACATTGTTTAAAAAGCTGCAGTGACGCTTGGTGGTATCAGTCACCAGATGTACGAGGTGGGGGAATTTAGGCAAGACTGAGATGTAGGTTACAGGATTCAGCAAACCAAAAACCAATTGATATTGTAATGTTCGTGGGTTTAACAAATTAACTTTTAAGAAGAAAACTATTTGTTTACACTAACTATTATTGGAATTTAAAATACTATTAAATTATTACTAAAGTTAGGTAATTATTCTATTTATTTACACTAGTGTTACTATTCACTGTTCTATTTATTTCACTTCTATCACTGTCTATTTATTTCTTGATTCACTTCTGCAACGGTCAATTTATTTCTCCTCCCCTTCGGCGATCGTCTCTTACTTTTTATACTCCCTTGCCTTCTTCCTCGCAGGAACGACACACACGTTTGCAGATACGGCGCACATGAAGAAAAGCGACCGCGGCTAGCCGGCGAATCGATAAGCCGCTCACACACACGTGTGCCCGATCGCACAGTCACGCTCGTGGTCGCTACAAGATTATTCATATTTTGTACATTAAAACGAAAACATGGTTGCATTAATAACTATTACAGCTATTGCTACATTTATAATGGGTCTTTATTTATTTCAATTAATTCCTTGCTCCTGGCCAAATAATTGGAGTACAGTTTCCCCATCGTATGATTTGTACAACTTTTATGAGTTTGAAGACAAACAAGTTTTAGGAAATAACGTTCAGATACGCTACTTTCTAAAAAATGGAACCTATGCAGACACTCAGTGGATTCATCTTGCATCAGAAATTACACCCCAGAAATGTTTACCGGTACCAGTTGATTTCTCGTGGAATATAAATTATTATCTATTGTTAATAATAGCAATTCTTTCTGCTAAAATTGTCACTCTCATTATTTGTAATTTGTATACATTATTCATTAAGTACCGTGGGACAATAGAATTATACGCAAATTCTTAAAAGTAATAACACACACGCACTGTTATGTGCTTATCTATATAGCATATAAAATGTATATTATATAGCACATTGTTTAGAGGTCGGCTTCAAGAAATATGTAATACATAACAAGGTTGAAAATACTAATGATAGTGAATTAGGAACCAGAATGTTCTAGAAGAAAGTAAAAAAAATAAATATATATAAAAAATACTAATATCAATTAGTAATCAGGAATGTTCTAGAAAAAAATAAGTAAAAACAAAGGAGTGTATGTTGAAATTTTAAGTATAAATAGGACAAGCGATGTTTTTTTTTGTTATTACAATAGTTGTACGTAGTAGGTACTGTGTGCGTATGTGTGTTTCTGCACTCTTTTCTTATTGTGCTATTGAACAAGTACTATAATTAGTTTTTTAATTATGTCATCATCATCATCTAATGAAGGTAATGCTTCTTTGGAATTTATCAACAAGGTCGGGTTATGTGAACTAGCGAAACCAATTCTACATGTAAAAGATATGGTTATAGATAAACCATATCCAATTGTATGCTTGTTACGAAAAAAAACTCGTCACGGTGAGGTCATTGTTGCTGAAACTGAAGATAATATCATATATTTACCTAAGCGATTGAATGAAGCTTTCACTGATGATCGATTTGAGGAAATGCACAAATTGAAACTTGCACTGGTATACAAGGGTAGCAAAAACGTTGGAAAATCCAATAACGCCGAACTTGTACAATTCCAGAATATATAGTTCTAGTACACGGAGGTAAGAAATTAATACAAAAAGAATAGTGCATTTCATTTTAATTACTTAGATATTTCCGCCTTAGAATCTAACAACGCTGAGGAAGAAGAGACGGAGGAGAAGGAGGAAGAAGTGAACGCGTACTTTGGTTTTTAAGCTGTTAACAATTATTATTAGTAACCACAATCATCGAAACTGGCTTTGTGTATGTTTCTGAACTTATTGTTTTTTTATTTTTAACTTATTTTATTTTTAATAATTCATTAAAATATGGAAGCTAACATCATTTTAAAAGATTTTATTAGGAAAATTGAAAGAGTAACTGATTTAATTAAAAAAGAAGCGGAATACCGTAAATGGATTAAATTTTTAAACACTAGTATTTTAACGGTTAAAAAACTCCTAAAACAACAAGAAAATTCTAATCCAACTCATAATAGGTTTCAGCTAGAAGCCAATTTATCTTTATTAAAATATTTCAGAAGTAAATTTAGAAATGAACTTCGTAAAAAAATTAAAAAGAAGTCGCGCATTAATAATAGAAATTTAGAGTGGGTGGATTTAGAAAGTTGTTTCAGGAACAGAATAAAGACAGGAAGCATTGTTAATTATAGTATTAAGGAACCAGAAATATTTTTCGAAAAAGCATATAAAAGTTTTTCGATTAAAATTAAGAAAGAATTAAGAAATTCACTTCTAAAAGTAAATGCTATCTTTTATGCCCTATTTATTAAACCGTCAACCGACGAAACAGATATCAAACATTTTTCAACTAAAAATAGCATTATAGACGTGGCAACAAACTTAAAGGAATGGTATAATGTACACATAAAAGATAAAATTTTAAAAATGTTACAAGAGTTTCAAGAACGTCAGAGTGGATGGGCATTGCGTGAAATTTATCAACTTAAAATCAATATAAATTATTACC
>NW_020438899.1:28247-32933 GCF_000699045.2 Agrilus planipennis
GTGCGTAGATTTCTTAACAGTACTGACATATCCCCCTTTTCAGAAAACACAACAGGTTAAATAAGAAGCAGAGTTTTTAATACTCACTGATCATATTTTAGGGCAAGAAGAACCGTTAGCTCCCTAAATTTTAAGAACAGAAAATTGGTTTCTATATCCCAAAAGATGTGAGTGAGGTTCTTTGGCATTAGCCCGTCTTCACTTGCTTAAAGTTACCAGTGCAAACTGAGAAGACCATAATAATAATAATATAAAGAACAATAAGAATAATAATAATAATAATATAAAAAATAATAAGAATAAATAACTTGTTGATATCTGCAAATAAAGCGAATTAATATTAAATTAATGAAATGAAGTAATTTACTTACGTTTTGCAAAACTACCTGCACTATAGTAACGGTCTGTAAGTAAAATAAATCTTGATCAATGTTGCATTTGTGAAAAATGAGATAATATGTTACTTACACTTTGTAGATAACTACTATTGGCCCTTGTATTTTAAAATAATAATCATAACCAACCCTGCCCCCCAAAAAGGAAAATGGGGGGCAAGGAGGTGACAATGGCGACTCTAATACGAGGAGTGGCATATTCTGAAACAAAATGTTTTTATATTTAAAATTCTTCATAATAAAATATTTTTAAGCCTGCAGTAAAATATTTTTAAAGCATACAACAAAATAAAATAAAGTGAAATAAAATTTTAATTAATCACATAAATACTAAATTTAAAAGTTTTCATAATAAAATATTTTTAAAGCATGCAGTAAAATAAAATAAAACTTACTTGTAATTGAATCGGTAAAAATTGATGGAAAATTGCTGCATCTTGCAGCTCTTCACAACACAGGATGCCCGGCATTTTTTCTTCTTAATTATTATCTTATATCAATACTGACTGAATAACGTCAAATTCAGATCTGAGCTGTTGTTTAAAAATTGGGTTATTATATGCATATGAGCAGCATGTTTATCATCGATATACGAATTATTAATATGAGACTTGTTGATAACTACCATTAATGTGTTACCGAAAAATGCTTTATTAGATTAATGAATTACCTTTTATCATCGATGTATGAATTCTTAATGTGAGACTTGTTGATAGCAACAGTTAATGCTTTTTACAGTGCTCAAGAGGTTTGTCATCGATCTCCAATTCTTAACGCAAGACTTGCTGATAACAGCAATTAATACTTTTAGTGTGCAATTGTAATACTATCTGTAGTAAGAACAAAATTTAAACTTACCTCTAATGGATACCTACAGGGGTGGATTACAACACACTTTTCCGATTTATTTTGAATGGTTCCTTTCTTTCAACGAAGTAGCTATTGTGAGCAAGGATTATAGAGAGAGAGAGAGACATAAAAGAAAGAGAAAGAAGGAGAATATGTTTTTTTATTAAAGCAAACAAATTAACAAGTTAAAGATCAGTCATATTTTGTACATTAAAACGAAAACATGGTTGCATTAATAACCATTACAGCTATTGCTACAATTTATAATGGGTCTTTATTTATTTCAAGACCATGCGATGCTCTATATGCATTCACTTGTTTTCAAAACAGTAGTGCTCAATTAATGCCTTGCCCCTGGCCAAATAATTGGAGTAGAGTTTCCCCATCGTATGATTTGTACAACTTTTATGCGTTTGAAGACAAACAAGTTTTAGGAAATAACGTTCAGATACGCTACTTTCTAAAAAATGGAACCTATGCAGACACTCAGTGGATTCATCTTGCATCAGAAATTACACCCCAGAAATGTTTACCGGTACCAGTTGATTTCTCGTGGAATATAAATTATTATCTATTGTTAATAATAGCAATTCTTTCTGCTAAAATTGTCACTCTCATTATTTGTAATTTGTATACATTATTCATTAAGTACCGTGGGACAATAGAATTATACGCAAATTCTTAAAAGTAATAACACACACGCACTGTTATGTGCTTATCTATATAGCATATAAAATGTATATTATATAGCACATTGTTTAGAGGTCGGCTTCAAGAAATATGTAATACATAACAAGGTTGAAAATACTAATGATAGTGAATTAGGAACCAGAATGTTCTAGAAGAAAGTAAAAAAAATAAATATATATAAAAAATACTAATATCAATTAGTAATCAGGAATGTTCTAGAAAAAAATAAGTAAAAACAAAGGAGTGTATGTTGAAATTTTAAGTATAAATAGGACAGGCGATGTTTTTTTTTGTTATTACAATAGTTGTACGTAGTAGGTACTGTGTGCGTATGTGTGTTTCTGCACTCTTTTCTTATTGTGCTATTGAACAAGTACTATAATTAGTTTTTTAATTATGTCATCATCATCATCTAATGAAGGTAATGCTTCTTTGGAATTTATCAACAAGGTCGGGTTATGTGAACTAGCGAAACCAATTCTACATGTAAAAGATATGGTTATAGATAAACCATATCCAATTGTATGCTTGTTACGAAAAAAAACTCGTCACGGTGAGGTCATTGTTGCTGAAACTGAAGATAATATCATATATTTACCTAAGCGATTGAATGAAGCTTTCACTGATGATCGATTTGAGGAAATGCACAAATTGAAACTTGCACTGGTATACAAGGGTAGCAAAAACGTTGGAAAATCCAATAACGCCGAACTTGTACAATTCCAGAATATATAGTTCTAGTACACGGAGGTAAGAAATTAATACAAAAAGAATAGTGCATTTCATTTTAATTACTTAGATATTTCCGCCTTAGAATCTAACAACGCTGAGGAAGAAGAGACGGAGGAGAAGGAGGAAGAAGTGAACGCGTACTTTGGTTTTTAAGCTGTTAACAATTATTATTAGTAACCACAATCATCGAAACTGGCTTTGTGTATGTTTCTGAACTTATTGTTTTTTTATTTTTAACTTATTTTATTTTTAATAATTCATTAAAATATGGAAGCTAACATCATTTTAAAAGATTTTATTAGGAAAATTGAAAGAGTAACTGATTTAATTAAAAAAGAAGCGGAATACCGTAAATGGATTAAATTTTTAAACACTAGTATTTTAACGGTTAAAAAACTCCTAAAACAACAAGAAAATTCTAATCCAACTCATAATAGGTTTCAGCTAGAAGCCAATTTATCTTTATTAAAATATTTCAGAAGTAAATTTAGAAATGAACTTCGTAAAAAAATTAAAAAGAAGTCGCGCATTAATAATAGAAATTTAGAGTGGGTGGATTTAGAAAGTTGTTTCAGGAACAGAATAAAGACAGGAAGCATTGTTAATTATAGTATTAAGGAACCAGAAATATTTTTCGAAAAAGCATATAAAAGTTTTTCGATTAAAATTAAGAAAGAATTAAGAAATTCACTTCTAAAAGTAAATGCTATCTTTTATGCCCTATTTATTAAACCATCAACCGACGAAACGGATATCAAACATTTTTCGACTAAAAATAGCATTATAGACGTGGCAACAAACTTAAAGGAATGGTATAAGGTACACATAAAAGATAAAATTTCAAAAATGTTACAAGAGTTTCAAGAACGTCAGAGTGGATGGGCATTGCGTGAAATTTATCAACTTAAAATCAATATAAATTATTATCTACCAATTAATATAGGGAAATCAACATATATAGATTTACCGCCATTCATTAAAAATACAAAAGCTGTTATAAATATTAAAAGTAACGACGAATTTTGCTTTTTATGGTCAATTGTTGCTGCGATTCACCCCGCACCCCCTAACAAGAATGTAAATAGACCATCATCATATCCACACTTTAGTACAGTTCTTAAGTATGACAACTTCAATTTCCCCTTTCAACTTGAAGATATCGTCAAATTNCGTCACCAAGGGTACGGTTTTCCCTTTTCATTACCTGCTCCAACTACCTGCACCATCCGCTACAACCGTTCTTGTACATAACTACGCTCTTCTATCGTTCTACTTAAAAACTTGTTTCATTTACTATAATCAATTGGCTTACTCTATTTTTTTCTTTTCTGCTATTTTTTTACCCTTATGCGGTTGTAGTTTCCCTCTTACTTTTTTTATGAGCAAGACATTATTTTTCTACTTCTTTTTTTAAGACCTTTTTCCTATTTTGCTAATTCTAATCATAAAATCACGTATCTTTCTTTTACTTCTATGTTTCCAAGCATGCTCTATCCGTTTCTGCTATCAGTTTTTTCATTTTCCTCCGCGAACTTAACGTTAAAAACGAATTCGTTTTTAGTCATTACTTTCGCCCTTCTCTCACTACCCCACTTTCAACCCCTCTTTTTCCCAACCCTTGTTCGGTACTGAAATTTGTATATATACCCATGCTTCTCTCAGTACCAACAAGAACTCCCATATTCCACCGACCCACGGCAAGGGAGAAGGAGTTCCACCACCAGTCACCTCAGTTTTTTACTTCGCCCAGCCGTTAACCACCGACTGCCAGTTAGAGTAAGTGTTGTTTCTCAGTGTTTTTTTTTGGTCCTGCTCAGACTCATTTTGTGTGTATATATTATCTCCGTTTGTTTTGTATATATTTTGTTACGACTCCTTTTGTGTGTATATATTATCTTCGTTTGTTTTGTATATATTTTGTTACTTGTCGTTTCCGCATATTTGTATTCTAGTTGTAGGTTATTATATAGTTAGGTTTAAGGTGTAAATAAAGTGTTTGAAGAAATCAAAGACATATCAA
>NW_020438899.1:34006-62842 GCF_000699045.2 Agrilus planipennis
TTTTTTTACTTCGCCCAGCCGTTAACCACCGATTGCCAGTTAGAGTAAGTGTTGTTTATCAGTGTTTTTTTGGTCCTGCTCAGACTCCTTTTGTGTATATATATTATCTCCGTTTGTTTTGTTCAATTGTATATATTTTGTTACTTGTCGTTTCTGCATATTTGTATTCTAGTTGTAGGTTATTATATGGTTAGGTTTAAGGTGTAAATAAATTGTTGGAAGAAAGCAAAGACATATCATATTGTAATAATTGACATTCCCGACGATGGTGAATATGGTTACATATTTGAAATCGACCTTATTTATCCAGTAAAATTACATAAAAGACATCGGGATTTACCATTACTTCCGGAACATTTAATTCCACCAGCTTCCAATTCAAAAATGCATAAATTAATGACCACACTTTACGATAAGAAAAACTATCTTATTCATTATAGGAATTTAAAACAGGCGTTAAATTTAGGTATTGAAATTGAAAAGGTTCATCGTGTATTAAAATTTAAACAATCACCTTGGTTAAAAAAATATGTCGATTTGAATACAAGTTTACGACAGGCGAGCAGAAACGATTTTGAAAGAAATTTCTACAAACTTATGAATAACGCTGTATTTGGTAAGACAATGGAAAACGTACGAAAATATAAGGATGTTAAATTGGTAACAAAATGGTCCGGAAGATATGGTGCAAATTATTATATTTCACAACCAAATTTCCATACTTGTACGATATTCAATGAAAATATGGTACTTATTGAAATGAAAAGGCTAAATGTTACATTTAACAAGCCAATATACATAGGATTCTGCATACTTGACATTTCAAAAACTATACTATACGACTTTCATTATAATTACATTCAAAACAAACTCTGTGAGAGGGCCAAATTACTTTATACTGACACAGACTCGCTAATATACCAGTTCTTTGTTGACGATATTTATCAACATATAAAAAATGATGTACATAAATTTGATACATCGGACTATCCACCGAATAATATTTATAATATACCTTTAAAAAATAAAAAAGTCTTAGGTCTTGTTAAAGATGAACTTTGTGGTAAGATATTTTCTGAATTCATCGCTTTGCGATCGAAAATGTACGCTATAAAATTGTATAATGGTAATGATAAGGAGAAAAGTGATGTAGAAGTTAGGAAAAAGTCTAAAGGTATTACAAGGGCAGCAATTAGAAAAATTACATTTGAAGATTATTTTAAATGCTTATTCCACAATAGAACAACAGAAGCTAGCCAAACTTTAATTTTGTCGAAGAAACATAAAGTTCATACCGTGCGACAGAAAAAAGTAGCACTTAGTCCACACGACGATAAAAGAATGGTAAACTATATTTACACAGATACGTATCCGTGGGGTTACAAAGATAGCATTTAATATACGAATAACAGTAGTATAGTTAGTACCTATTTCATTTTTTGTAAACAATTTAGATCATATTCTAGTCTAATAATATGTAAACGGAAGGTATTGTGAAATGTGATGTACTATATATTATAAATAATAAAAATATATGTATAAAACGAATATTTGTGTTTGTGTAATTTACTACTTTAAAATAAAAGGCTATATAGGTATATGTGACTTTTTAAGTTTAAATTTATTAACTTCCTCATTAAAGAAAAAGAAAAGAGATAAAGGCATTCTGTGTGTATTCTAAATAAACCTATAATGGTTAGAAAAACATTGTAGCAGAGGAGATATCATAGCTTTTAGTGTCGTCGATGACAGACGAAGTACGATAATAATAATAATAATATGCGACATAATAATATGCGACCAGGAGACCGTTCGCTCTCATAAGTCTCGAGTAACGCAACGTAGTAAGCATGTACAGTACTGAACGGACATGCTTAATAAACATCCCCTACAACCACCCATAACTGCAGCAACAGCGACGTCTACGATGGAAGGGGGTTGTAGGGGGTGTTTCCTGAGCATGTGTGTATGTGTATGTGTGTGCATTCTTCGGCCCAGCCGAAAAATGACCTTATTCCTCTACAGCCAAAGAATGACCTTCAGCCGAAGAATGACCTTCAGCCGAAGAATGACCTTCTTCAGCTGAAGAAAGACCTCTAAAGGCGCCGAAGAACTGGATGATGGTCAGAACTGGATGGACAGGCCATCCGAAATCCCAAAAGCGACACTGTATTACTACTCACATTTATTCTTCTTACTCCATTTCTTGCAAGTAATGCTTAATTGCCATCCGTTTCACTCACTTGAACTGATTCCATATCGATCAGTTTGCTGCCGCTATTCCAATCTCAAAGTGCTCAATGGCCATGATCATAGACATGAACCGTTCTGGTAAACCAGCAAGCATTAATAAACCAACCCATTGATCATTAATTTCAAATCCTGTGTAACGGGAAACCACCACATTATGATCCCGGGTACACCGTACATTAACAATTAAATGATGGCGTCCTCTGGGGTAAAGCACTTCGGACGTAAACTAGTCCCCCATTCGGATGTCCGGGCGGGGACTACCTCAAGGAATGTCATCAATAAAATAAAATAGTGCAATAGGGACAGGTGCAACATTTCACGAGGCGGAGAGTGGAATGTTAGGACAATGAGGCAAGTAGGAAAATTAACAATTTAAAAGTCAGTTAGTCACATTTACGAGACGGGGAAGGTCCCAGAGGATCACAAACGGAACGTAGTAGTAACATTACCTAAAAAGGGGGGCGCGGATAGGTGCGAGAAATTTAGAACAATTAGCTTAACTTCCCATGCGTCAAAAATATTAACTAGAATTGTTCAGAGGAGAATGGAAAAAAGGGCGGAAGAACTATTAGGGGAAGATCAATTTGAGTTTAGAAGAAATATAGGAACACGGGAGGACATTCTAGCTTTACGGGTAACAATAGAGATGGCAATAGAACAAGGAAAGAGTGCGTTCATAGGATTTGTAGATTTAGAAAAAGCCTTTGAGAATGTTAAATGGGACAAGATGTTAAATATACTTAAAAATGTAGGGATGATTAAAGACAGTACAACTGTAGAGATAGATATACAGGGACAAAAGATTAGTATGCTTAGTTTTGCAGATGATATAGCAGTATTAGCATCTAGCAAGGAAGACCTAGAGATAGCTTTAAATAAAACGGAAGAGGTACTAACAGATCAGTACTGTATGAAAATAAATGAAAGTAAAACTAAAATACTGGTATGCAAGGGAAGAAAATGTGGGGAGAGAGCGAATATAAAGATAGGAGACGAAAAATTAATGCGGCTGATTTTAGATAACTAGGAAGTCAGATAAGTCAGGACGGAAGGAGTAGTAGGGATATAAAGCAGAGGATAGCGCAGGGTCGAGTCGCCTTTAATAAAAAGAAGTCACTTCTATGCTCGCGAACGGTTAATTTAGAAAATCGAAAAAGGTTAATAAAGGTGTATGTTTGGAGAACGGCGTTGTACGGGTGCGAAACATGGACAGTGGGCGCGGCGGAAAAGAAAAGGTTAGGAGCCTTCGAAATGTGGTGTTATAGGCGAATGATGTCGATAACGTGGACAGAGATAGAAATGAAGAGGAATTAGAAAGAATAGGAGAACAGAGGACTCTATGTAAGTTTATAAAAAATAGGCGAGATAGGTTGGTAGGAAACCTTCTCAGGCACGAAGGTCTAGTCAGAGACATATTAGAATCAGAAGCAGGAGTTAGGAGGGGTAGAGGTAGACTTAGGTTAGATTATTGTTCGCAAATAGTTAAGGATGTGGGCTGTTCTATTTTTGGGGGACGCGAAGTTTAGCTCAGGATAGGAAAGAGTGGAGGTACGTGTCCAACCAGTCTTAGGACTGGCGACCTTATGATGATTATGATGATGCCCGTTAATCGCTGTGATGTCTCAACTATTTGTGTCACACAATCCGTCATGTTTTCACCGTTTTCTAACCATATAGAAATTAAATGACTAAGCAAAGTAATCCTCCTCGAAAATCATGAATCGTCGAACAATGACTTAAAGTTGGCCACAATTCCTTCGTGGTCTTCGCAAGCTTTATGTGCACATATAACGATGAATTTATCGTCAAAATCACTTTCGCCCGTGTTTTCGCATCTGCCGCGTCTACTGTTCTTGCAGAAAAAACAAAAAAGTAAGTTGGAAATTTCAGTAATAGTATAAATAGCGATACATTTTTATTGTAAATATCAAATAACGCGTATCACACGAATATATTGTAGCTGCGTCGGCAAATACACTACTGCTAGCAATTATAAAAAAGACCACTTTTGCGATGGATTCTTCTTCTTCTTCTTCAAAGAATGAGGAAATTTCCGAAGAAAAACAACAGGGAACAATAAACATTGTAACAATGGTAAAGGACGGGCCTCTTCCAGTAATCGTACCAAAACAAAATACGGTACGTGTGTAGTGGTTGAAAGCGAAAACAATATAATCTACTTGCCGAAGCGAGTGTACGAGTTCCTCAGAGAAGAACGCATAGAATACATGAAACATTCCCAGCTAACTATTACATACAAGGGAAGAAAAGACGTCGGCAAAGATAACAAAACTGGGCTTTTTTCTTTAAAAAAGGCTTAATTTTTTGTTTCCTCTAAAATATATTTGACTACTTATTTGTTTAATATCTTAATGAAAAATTGTGTAGTGGAACATAAAGAGTTTTGTTAAACTTATTTGAGCAAAGCCAGCATCAATTTCAAAATGCAAAATGCACATTCGAATTTGAACAACTTCGAAATCAAAATAAAAGAATATTTGTTTACTAATGCAAAATATTAAAGGATATCATTACAAAGATTCTCATATAAGCATAAAAAGAGCATTGAAAATGTACTGTGCAAATTTAAATCTTTAAATCTAAAATGAATGTTAAAGATATTAAGCAATGTGCCTATGTTCCACCGCTGTCAATAAAACAAAAACGAGACCGCAAGAACAAGCAGGTTGTTCATATGATACCGTCAAAAATAAAAATAGATCAATATCGAGAAACAGTAGAATTCGATGGAATGAGGTACGATTTTTTTTATAATATAATTTAGAATACTTTATTTTTATATTTTTCCAGATTTCTTCCGCTTTTAAATCTCATTCGTACAGGACTTACAACGAACTTAACACACAAGGAACAGAAAGTTTTCACGGAGGACTGCTTCGAGTTTATTTCATTTCGATTGAAAAATATACTGAAAACAATGATAAATGTAAAGATAAATATAGAACTTTGCTGTATTTTTATCCAGCCGACCAAAGAAGAGGACTTTCCAAAATATTTCGCCACTCCAAATGTAACAGTTTCCAGATTTGTTAATATTAGAAAAATACACCGACAAATAGATAATTAGACGCTTCTTTTTTATTTTTGAAGATTATTGGGAAAGCGGAAGTCGATTGGCCTTGTATAGTATGGAACATTTACTGGTCTGTATCAGTAAATATCCCCTAATTGGCGACGGCGGTGGCCGAAACCCATTCTTCGAGTTGCCGGACCAAGTCCAGTCGAAAAAAAAACGTATTAAAATTTGGAACGATGATTGAAAGTGCTTTCTTTAGTGTCTAATGGCGTCTCTATTCCCGGCTAAAAACAAACCTGAATTAGTGAGTTCCTATTTTAAATACTTTCATTTTTTAATTTGCAATGTACGTTACAGTTATTCCTTCCATTGTCGAAAAATACATATAGGTACTTTTCAGTTTATTTTAGATTAGCTCGTTTGGTATTTATTGACATTTATCGTTTCCTACCCGACAGCTTAGACAATTTAGTAAAAATTTTATCCAGCGATAAACTAACACATACTTCTCAGTTCTTCCCTATTATATATATACTTAACTAACGAATGTTGTTATTAGCCTTGCTTCATCGCATAGTAATTGCTTGTTCACGTACCTACAAAAAAATTTCTACCATTCTCAATTAATTGCGAATGGTGAAGGAGAGCAGTTTGCGCCAATTGCTTCTTACATGAGTCGAATGCGTCGTCGGTGTGGGGTTCCACTGAAACGCTGCATTTGCTTTTATTTTCCCCAGAGGAAAATCATTCAAAGCACAATTACTGTGAGCAGTGTTTTGTGGTAGCTTTCTGTAGAATTTGAGCATACCCAGAAAATTGTTTTGCGGTACGTCATTTCCGGAAGTTGATGATTACTGTCACTCTGTTAGGTAAAGAATGTACTCGATTTTCGAAAAGAAAGTAATCTAGTAATGTGACTTCGTTTACAGAATATTTGCATTTCGCTTGATCAAGTAGTACACCGTAGGAATGCAGACGAGTAAACAGAGTGTGTACATGCTCTTTGTGCTGTTCAACATTTTCAGATGCGACCAGTATACCGTCTATTTAACCGAAACAGAAGTCAAGGCCTTGTAATACTTCGTCGATGAACTGTTGGAATGTTTGGCTGACGTTGCGTAATCGAAAATTCATATACGGTGATTAGAATAAAGCAAATGATGTTATTGCTGTTTTAGGGATATCTTCCCCTGTAACTAGGACCCCCCCCTTGGTTGTCACCTTCGACCACCTTGAAAAAATGCTTGTAAGGCGCTAAGAATAACCACTGAACTTGCTATGAATATGGAAACAGAGACGGTAACACTTACTGTTTCAGACCGTTCGGATTGGCCAGAGCCGGCAAGGGGGGGTTTCCAGAGCAGCCCCCCTCCGACTCGTTATTAAGCGACTACTCCGAAACCAAAGAGACATCCCTAAGCCGGTGTGGGGTATTTGACGGAGCAACCGGCCAGCAAAGGTCTCGTTCATCCGATGCTGAGTCCGACGCTGCGAAGCCGCATGCTGAGAAGCCCGAACCTGTGGAGGTTCAGGCCACGGGTGATGTGCACACGCTGTGGCAGGTGGTGGTGCAAAGCCACAGACCCGCCCTGTTAACCGCGGCGTCTTGTCCAATCCCGCAGGTGAGGGCGAGGCGACACGACGGTTGTCGAGTGGTGCTTCCCGCACCAGGCTAAGGGCGAGGGCCCAAAGCCTGGTTATTGGGGTTGTGAGAAAGGTCCTCGAGTCGGATTCCTCTGAGGAGTACGGTCCGTGGGTACGAGTCGGAAAACCCAAGGCCAAGAGTGGCGACAAAGAGGGGAGGGTGCCTCGTGGGCGAATGCCCCCAAGGCAACTAGGTCACACCCACACAATAGGAAGACGAAGGGCGGCAAAGGGGCAGTGACCAAGGCGGTGATCAAACCCCCTAAGAGCCTGGTCGTCAGGGTTGAGAGGGTCCCGAGATCGAACGAGTCGGTCGCAAGGGGCGCAAGGGTGAGCCCAACAAAAAGACTGAGGTTCCTCAGATCAAAGAGCCCCCGATTACGGGGGCAGCTGGCAAGGACCTCAGGGAAAGGGAGGTGGAGAAGATAAGGCGGATCGGAGCGTCTCCGTAGCTTTGTCTTCGATGAAGGCAATAAGGTCTCCAAGGTGGCGGCCAAGTTCATATTGGACAGACAGTGCTAGGCCATCCTGTTGGAAACCCTTGTTAAGAAAGAGATCGCGATTGTGGCGCATCCCGTCGTAGCGGGTCCCCATGTGGTTCAACCAGAGGTGTCGTTTGGGGACAAGGTTAGAGGGGGGAAGTCAACGTCGGGTAAACCGACCCCGGCTAAAGCTCCCAAGCTTAGCCGTCCCGTACAAAAGGGCACTGAAAAGACGGCCAAGCCTTGTAATCAGGCTGCCTCGAAGCAGAAGGGTGTCGCGGTGATCGTGAGGTCACACGACAAGAAGCTCTCGGCTGATGAGGTAAAGGCCAAAGTGTTGGCGGTGGGCGGCGCACTACGCAGGGTGAAGGAGGGAGTCGTCACTGACACGAAGACCTCCGCAGAGGCAGAGGAACTGCTAAATAGCGATGAGCTCAAGAAGGGACTCACGGCAGCCACCCCGCAAATGATTGGGCCGAAGATCCTGATTAAGGATGTCCCAGCGGCCCTAACAGACCAGGAGGTCCTTAGGAACCTCCAGGGCAAAAACCTGGAGGGAGTGGTTTCACCCGTGGAGTGCCCTCCGGATGACAATAAGAGGTAGGAGGAAGGCTCCTGCAGTACGGAAGGGTGCAAGTGGTGCATGCCCGACAAGTAAGTGCTGGATAACACCAGAGGTAACCACTCGGGTGAAGGAACAAGTACTACGCGAGAGAAGGATGTACCTCGGCATGCAGTCGTGCAGGGTCGAGGACACCGATAAGTAGACTTGGGAATTGTAGATAAATTCACTGACATAGTTCAATCAATCTACTTCAATGAAGTGCACTAAGTCACTAGTCTAGTTCAGTAGTTCATTTAGTTCAGTTCTCAGAATGTAGAGTAGTACGCAAAACGTCCAATAATACAGTAGAACTCATGTATTTTTAACTCATGTCTTTTCACTACAGTAAAATTTCCTTATTCACGGTTTTCTTATTAGCGTTTTCATTATTCGCGGGTGAAAAAATTGCAACCCAGTTCCTGTATTCGCGGCTAAAAATTTCATTATTCGCGGATACAATCGGTAAACAGAAAAATATTCGGTGTTACTTATTAAGGGGATTCACCGCAATAGATCGCCCGCGCCTAGTGTGTATTTTCCCGAAAACAAATGTTTCTATTATATAAACATGTGATTTTTTGTATGGTAACAGACAAATGTTCACACTAACTCGGGTACGTTTTTGGTTTTCAATAATATAGTCATTAAAAGCTTTTACAAGTGCTTAAAGTTGATGCTTTTGTAGGACACGTATTTTCAATAGAAATAAAAAAAAAATGGCTTTCGACAGACTTTAGAACAAAGCTTTATCTATTTTACTACAAAACTCTGTTCCAAACATTAAATTCATGGTATCTAGAACCAATAAGCATGTTTTTATATATTTATATCTTTTGTGTTGGTACGTGTCGAGGCAGTTTTATAAAAGATGTAACCGAGTAAACAGAAAAGGATTCGGTGTTATTTTTCAGCGTATCGGCATCTTTTAAGTACTGTAGGCTCGTGCCGAGACGACTTTTATATAAGATGTAACCGAGTGGACTGATTTCAAAATTCAAAACAAAAAAAAACTAAATTTTTTAAACCATTGCCTAAAGCTTATAAACCTAAATAACGATTAATTTTAATTGCTAATTTCTCAATAAATTGATTTTATTCTGATACATATTAGTTTTATTTTGGACCGTAGAACGTATCCCTTATGATTCCATACTAATTACGGTTTCTGTATTCGCGGCATATTTATGGAACGTATACCACGCGAATAAAGAGCTTTTACTATACCATCTATTTTCAATTGATTTTACTCACATATTTTCATATTTTTCGTCTCCAATTCTCACNTTTATGGAACGTATACCACGCGAATAAAGAGCTTTTACTATACCATCTATTTTCAATTGATTTTACTCACATATTTTCATATTTTTCGTCTCCAATTCTCACTTCTCACGCAAATCTTCTCAGCCAATTAAAAAATAGATGCGCAAAAGCAAATTATACGTTTTGTATTCAAAATTGGCAGGTAACTACTGCGCAAAGATTTACGCATTTTTTTTGGTCTGTAATTGCCACAAAATGGGGATGGGGGAGAGTTGAAAATATATGAGTCGTTTAGTCGCGAATGGTTGAAAAACATGAGTCCTACCGTACAAGATGTGAACTACTGAACTATAATTCTTTCAATTGCTGAACTTCTTCACTCGGCTAAGTTGAAGTGAGCCGTTCTTGTAAACGACTCGTTCATGAGTTACACAAGTCTCCCGATGACGTACTGCGGAGAAAGTGGTCACCACCGAAGGGCGTGCGACAGACCCGCCAGCTGTGTGAACTGCCGGGCACGGAAATTGCCAGACGGTCACCTGACCAAGGCAAGATCCTGCCCCATATTTAAAATAGCAGTGGAGGATAGAGCAAGTAGATACGCGTGATGTCTGACACGACCGTAGTGGGAAGTCGGTGTGCTTATGCGCGAGAACGGGATCAGTGTTACCTTGCTACAAGAGTCATATGGTGTAGATGGCGGCGTTCGAGGATTGCCCTGGCGGATGATGATTGTAGGAAAACAGGGTGGAGAAGATCCCAAAGCGGTTGTAGTGATAGAGAGTTCCGAGGTCGATGTAGTCGACCTAAGCCAAGACCTGGCCGGGTGTGAGACGTTTGCCTACCTGAGCGGTCCGTTCGGGGAGTTGTATGTCTGTTCCCAATATTGTCAATTGGCTGGCGATATTGAGACAGCGGAGGATCAAGCGGGTCGTGGGGAGAAGCAGGCGATGAGCGCTGCTGATCGGCCTTGTCGCCAACGCTGAGTCGCATTTGTGGCACAGCAAAGTCATGATGAGCCGAAGTGCGAAGTTTATGAGAGGGGAGAGCCTAGAACAGGTGATCCTGACCCACGAGTTGGAGGTTCCCAACGTACGGTCGGAAACGTTTACAAACGAGACGACCGTAGCGGAGAGCGATATTGACGTCACACTCGCAGGGGGCAGCGCGGAAATGTCGCTTGGAGGATAGAACCAACCTGGTCCTCTAGCGATCACAGTGAGTGCAGCCAACAATACCACCGGAGAGCCGTCCGCTCTTCCAGCGTGGTCAATCAGGGAAGCCTGTTTGGCAGACTGAGAGGAGGCGGTGTCTCAAAGGGTTAGTCCCTTGGCTGACTTTGAGAGGCTACCTCTCGGCGAGATAGTTGCTCGGCTGCAAGGGTGGGTGCTAGACGCGAATGACCAGGTACTGAGAAGGGTTAGGCTGCCAACTAGGGCAATACCTCCCTGGTGGACGAACGACTTCCGAAACCAAAGGGACGACTTGAGGCGTAGGAGGAAACGGGTCCAGAAAGCACGAAGGAGGGGACAAGCGAACGTGGAGGACCTGCAAAGGATCTAGAGATCCTAAAGGAAAGCAGTGAGAGCCGAAAAGGAAAGGAGTAGGCGGGAGTTTGTCAACGTAGATGGTAACTGCGACCCGTGGGGACAGGTCTACAAGATCTGCCGCGGGAAAAACAAGACCGTAGCGCTAGGTGAGATCAGGGTTGGCGACGAAATCGGTCAAACCTGGAGAGATAGCACTGAGCTCCTTCTGAGAATGTGGTTCCTTGAAGGTCCCACATCGGATCGAGGGGAGCCTGAGTACAGGAGGCCCGATAAGCATTTTGACAGAGTAGATGGGATACTACCAGAAATGGCCAAGCGGTTATGGAAGGTGGGGAGGGTAATTACCCTGCTCAAGTCCCCAGATAGAGATTTGATCAGCGCACTGAAAGTGCCTGGCATGAAGTGAAGCGGACGGTGAGCAGGTCCGAAAAACGTTATGGTCTAGGCCTGTTTATCGACTTCTCAAGCGCGTTTGACAACTTGCATTGGAGCTGTATTGTGGCGAGGCTCTAACGAGTGGGGTGTGAAGAGCTAGCCCTGTGGCGAAACTACATCCACGATAGAGGTTAGAACCTACGGACCACGAACCCAGGATAGTAGGCAGATCAAAGGAGGATGTCCCCAATCCTTCGTCATCGGTCCGGAATATTTGAATCTGATGATGGATGTCCTTCTAAGAGAATATGAGCAGAGGAGACGAGTGTTGTTGCCTTTGCCGATGACCTATTGGTCTTAGTCGAGGGCAGCAGGAGGAGGGAGTTGAAACACCGAGGTAGTACTGCTCTAGCTGTAGCTGTGAAGTGGGGAGAGACGGTAAGCGTTTCCATTTCGACCCAGAAAACGTGTTGTATGCTGCTAATGGGAAGGTTGGCCGATACTCGGCCACCACCATTGAGAACCGGCAACTTCACAGTAGGGTATGTGAGCACCGTGAAATACCTAGGTGTGTGCGTAGGAGAGAGGATGGCCGTTCGGCCACACCTCCAAACATTAAGGGGCAAACTCTGACAGTAGTAGGGCCCCTGCGAAGAGTCCTGAGCACGGAGTGGGGGCTAGGCAAGCGGGCTGTCCGTTGTGTGTTCCTGTACGGTGTCCTGACTGCGTGTGGTCTGTACGGATCAAGCGTTTAATATGAGACGCTCCGTAGGATGGTGGCAGTGCTTGAAGGTGTGTCGAACCGTTTCTACCTATGCAATGCAGGTACTCATGGGAGAAGTCCTCTGGGTGCTGGAGGCAGAGAGGCGAGCGCCTACTTTCAAGGAGAAGCGTGGGAAACCGATGGAGCCCGGCGACGTAGTCAGCAATAATGAAATCGCCGGTCTGCCGGGACGAGTGCGCAATGAGTTAGACAGAAGGATGTTATGAAAGTGCCAAAACGGGTGGGACCTGTCGGTGAACGGCCGAGACACACACCGCTTCATTCTAGACGTTCGCACTGTTAGGTCGAGCGGATGGATTCATCCGTGGATGGCTGCAGGATACTTGATCACCGGACACGGTAGTATGAACGAGTTCTTGGCCGAAAGTGAGGCGTGGTTATGGGGGGACCCCGTCGAAAGTTGGGAACATTTGCTGATCAGGTGCCCGCTCTACGACGATATCCGAGACCTTTTACATTTCGGCGTATCTTGGGACCCTATGGGAAAGCCGAATGTAGACCAAGTCCTGGCTACATGATACCCTGAAACAGTTCACCTGGAGGTTATTTGATAGTAGACGGGGGCTACTTGCTGTTGCCCTGTAAGCGAGTGAAAATTACTATGTGGAAAAGACTGTGATAAGCACGGGGGTAGTATGGGACCGTGTACTGGCGCGCGGGCTGTGTCATGCATCCAGTTCGCATCGAGCAGCCGTAGCAGTCGGACGTGTGCTGAGCGAACAGCGCAGTGACACGCCCACCGGGACAACCAATCGGCGTCATTCGGTTTCGAGCAACGCTAGTGATTGTGTGGTTAACATTACGACGATGGATTTTTTCGCTAAGAATGTTAGCGCTACTAAATCGGGCGATTTAGTGGTAGATTGCGCGCGAAAAGAGGACGCGGAAAAAATTAAAATGTCTTTGTCGGCTAAGGCTAAAGCCTGCTGGAAAAAACAATTTGTATAAATTATATCAAAGCCAGGTGAGCGTAATTTCGACGACGTAAAAAGCTTCCAACCCATCAGCTTGTTACCGATCGTTGGCAAAATTGCAGTTTGAAATTAATAAAAACGGAGTTCTCAATATAAATAAATTTGGTTTTGTTTCTGGCAGGTCCACAACGGAAGCTGTTAATGCAGTCATCAACAATATTAAAAACTCTCGTAGGAATTATAACTACGTCGCTGCTATTGCATTAGATATTTCCGGAGCTTTTGACAACGCTTGGTGGCCAAGAATTATTTTCGAATTGCGCAAACGTAACATTTCCGGAAATTTAATCAAATTAGCTCAGAATTATTTTAGCGACAGAACCGCTGTTGTTACCATTTCCGGAACCGCGGTAACTAGGAAAGTTGAAAGGGGTTGTCCGCAGGGGTCGTGCTCCGGCCCGCTCCTGTGGAACATTTTGTATGATACAATTTTTAATATCGCATTACCGGCCGGATGCAAAATTGCCAACCAAGCACTCGCTATGTTGTCTGATTGAGCGGTAGATTTAAAATTACAATTCAACGCGGAAAAAAATGAAGCTTTATTTTTTGGCAAAAAAATCAATCAACAGAGACCTGCATTTACTTTAAACGGGCGATTTGTTCACTGCTCGGAAAGCATAAAATATTTAGGAATAATGATTGACGAAAAATTTTTATGGAAAACACACATTCAATATGTGTGTGGTCAATAAGAGCAAAGAATTTTCGCAGAAAATCACAGCGGCCGCTAGACTCACGTGGGGTTTCAGGGGCGCGGCTTTGGCAAAAATTTACGAGGGCGCGGTACAATCGGCGATGCTTTACGGGGCACCGANTCACACATTCAATGTGGTCAATAAGAGCAAAGAAATTTCGCACAAAATCGCGGCGGCCGCTAGACTCACGTGGGGTTTCAGGGGCGCGGCTTTGGCAAAAATTTACGAGGGCGCGGTACAATCGGCGATGCTTTACGGGGCATTAGTACTATCTTTCAGTGTGAAATGATAGCACTACGACAAGCACTTACATATCTCCGAGGGCATTCGGATATAATCAAGGAGTGTTCCATCGTTACGGACAGCCAAACAGTTTTGACGGCCCTTCGCAATTTGAGACAGCCAACTACGCTACAACTGGAGGCGTGGGAACTCGCGGTAAATCTGGCCAGAGAAATTTCCCTACGTTTCCACTGAACACCGGCGCATTCTGGAAACGAGAAAAACGACGCCGCGGATCAAGTTGCGAGGCTGCCGCCAACGACCAGACGACTGCACCAATTTATAATTTGGCGCCCATGGCACTCGTCAAGCGACGTCTACGTAATCTTTCCCTGGAGGCTTGGAATGAACGATGGAGGACTGTTACAACCGGAAGGACTACGGCGAGCTTCCTACCAGATCTCTGTTACGACAGGAAAATCACGGGAAATTTTAACTTCTATATGGTACAGCTTATGGCAGGACACGGGAACTTTAATGCATACTTAAAACGTATCGGCAAAATCGACAACGATTTGTGTGAGTGTGGTGGCACCGATACAGCGGAACACGTCCTTCTTCACTGTGTTCTGTTTGCTCAACAACGAGGAGTTGCCGATCTGGCCCTCGCAGCCCGCGGTTTAAAATGGCCGACCAAATATCGGGAGGTCACTGAACTGCGGGATGAGAGGGACTGGTGGGACGCTTTTCGCTCTTTTTCAAATCGCGCTGATAAGCTGAAAGTCAATTACAATGCCCTCGCGATGTGCGTGTTCGGGTTCGTTCGTTCGTTTCCGTTCGTACAACTACAACCGGTAGGGCTGGCGCCAAGGCAGTGGCTGCGGCCCTAGAGCCCATACCAGTCAGAAACTCAAACAGGGCTCAAGGGCATGCCCACATAGAAACCTCCTAAGAGCGTAGGATCCCCGGCAATGGGGGGAACTCGTAAGAAACGCGGAGCGAATGAGCTGGGGAGGATAAGGCAAATCGGGATGAGTAGTCGATGAAGTCAACAAGGTCTCAAAAATGGCGGTAAAGTTGATCTTGGACAGGCACGCCGAGAGCGAGGGCATCCTATTGGAAGCCCTCGTTGAGGAGATCACCATGGCGGTGGGTCCAGTCGTGATAGCTCCCCAGGTTGTACAACCAGGGGTGTCGTTCGCGGACAAGGTTAGGTGGGGAAAGCCAACGTCGCGAAAACCGACCCAGGCTAAAGCTCCCAATCCTAGCCGCCCAGTTCAAAAGGGCACTAATAGATGGCCAAGCCTAGTAACAACGCTGCCTCGAAGGAGAAGATTGTCGCGGTAATATTGAGGTCACTCGACAAGAAACTCTCCGCAGACGAGGTCAAGGCCAAAGTATTGGCAGTTAGCGGTGCAGTTGCGCGAGTCCGGGTGTGTGCCCTCCGCAGGGTAAATCAGGGAGACGTCATCGATACGGAGACCTCCATCGAAGCAGAGGACCTGTTGAAGACCGAAGAGCTCAAGAAGTAGGGCCTCCCGGTTAATACCCCGCAGAAGATAGGGCCTAAAATCCTCATCAAGGATGAATCAGCGGCCCTATCAGACCAAGAGGTCCTCAGGGACCTCCAAGCCAAAAACCTGGGCGATGCGCTTCCACCCGAAGAGTTTGCCTACCGGGTGGCGATTAGAAGTAGGAGGCCAGCTCCTGCAATACGGAAAAGTACAAGTGGTGCTGGATAACGCTCGAGGTAACCTCTCGATTAAATACGAGAGAAGGGTGTACCGCGGCATGCAGTCATGCTCAGTAGAGGACACTCATGACGTACTACGCTGTTTCAAGTGCCAAGGGTTCGGGCACAAGAAGGCGACCTGCAAAAGCACAGTCTCAGCGCTTTGCTTCCGCTGTGGTGAGAGTGGTCACTAGCAAAGTGGTTGCGACGGGCCCATGAGTTGCGTGAACTGCAGGGCAGGGAGGTTGCCGCATGGTCACTGGACTGAGGCAAGATCCTGCCCGATCTTCAAAGCAGCAATACAGAAACGGGCGAGTAAACAAACGTGATGACAAATACGACCACAAAAGTTCTCCAGCTGAACTGTAGCAGATCCTAGGTGGTTATGTGCGAAGTCAGCGTGCTTATGCATGAGAACGGGATCAGTATTGCCTTGCTGCAAGAGCCATATGCCGTTGACGGCGACGTCCGAAGACTTGCCTCTGGGGTGGTGGGTGATTGTAGAAAAGCAGGGTGGAGGAGATCCCAAAACGGTAGTAGTGGTTGACAACTCCGAGGTCGACGTAGTGTAATTTTGTTAGACTAAGCATTTTGTAGAGGACGAGTAATTTTGTCGTTTGGGGTTCTTAGTTTACAAGGGTTTTGTGAAAATGAAGAACAATGCTCCAACGTGAAAAATTATTCTCCTAAAAGACTTGATAGACATTATTCAAGATGTTTTCAAATGTGAAAATTTAAAAAAAGAACGATAAGCAAATACAAGCATAAATTTTAATGCAACACATTTTTATCCACGTAGGCAGTATTTTCATAACAGGCAGATTGCCAATACGCGGTTCAATACCTTCAACAAAGGTTTAGTGCGAATCAACACTACTATATACTACCAATTACAGAAATTGCAGCGTTAATCAAAATACACACAATGGTAAATATAACAAAACAAATAAGTTTATGCCTAATAAAATCTATTCTAATAAAAATCAAAATTACCTACATTATTCGCATAAACTACGATGCACAATTTGTCAAAAATTTGGACATTTCCAGGTTGATTATTGGTATAAAAATTACCACAATTCCCATAATTTTAATAGGAACAATTCAAAAAAGTTATAACTTATAATTTGAATAGTAGCATTTTTGGATAATTACTAACAATCAAATCAAAATTTAATAATACAATTATAACTACAGTNATATGTAATGAAATAATTACAGATCTTGATGCAGAAATTGTTAAAATTAGAAATCAAATTCTATTTGCTAAAGTTAATTTAATACCTCCATCATTTTTGGATGACGAATTGTTCTTAAAAGCATTAAAAGAGATTAACCAAGCTGTTCCCGAATATCAGCTACCTTTTGATTTAAACAGACAGCAAATTTCAAACTATATTAATGTTTGTGAAATATCAATCACCTTAAAAACAAAAACTCTAATATACCTTATTAAAGTACCATTACTTTACGTATTTTCTCCAAAAATAATACTCAAAATATAATTTCACATATATCAAAGCTGGCACTAATGATACTTTAAATAAAGACGTACAATGTGAACTTTTATCTCTTTTAATTTATATTTCCCCAGATATAGACAATTATAGATCATCTTCTAATGAAAACATTAAATTAAATTCATTGCATGAATTTAATTTAATGTTTTCATTATAGATCATCTTCTAATGAAAACATTAAATTAAATTCATGCAATGACTTCATTTAATTTAATGTTTTCATTATAGATCATCTTCTAATGAAAACATTAAATTAAATTCATGCAATGACTTCATTCCCAATCCTAATACATGCAAAGCGATTAAACTACAAAATTTCAAAAACACAAATTAACAAAGCAATAACAGGTTCTTCTGATATCATCATCATCATAAGGTCGTCAGTCCTAAGACTGGTTGGAGACGTACCTCCACTCAAAATTAGAACAGCCTACATCCTTAACTATTTGCGGACAGTAATCTAATCTAGGGCTACCTCTACCCCTCCTCCTGTTTCTGCCTCTAATATGTCTCTGACTAGACCTTCATGCCTGAGAAGGTGTCTTACCAACCTATCTCGCCTATTTTTTATTGACTTCCATAGAGTCCTCTGTTCTCCTATTCTTTCTAATACCTCTTCATTTCTAACCTTTTCTACCAACGTTATCCTCATCATCCGCCTATAACACCACATTTCGAACGCTTCTAACCTTTTCTTTTCCGCTGCGCCCCGTACAACGCCGTGCTCCATACATCTTTAACAACCTTTTTCGATTTTCTAAATTAACCGTTCGCGAGCATAGAAGTGTCTTCTTTTTATTAAAGGCGACACGACCCTGCGCTATCCTCTGCTTTATATCCCTACCACTCCTTCCATCTTGACTTATCTGAAATCCTAGATATCTAAAATCAATCACTTCTGATTTTTCGTCTCCTATCTTTATATTCGCTCTTTCCCTACTTTTTCTTCCCTTGCATACCAGTACTTTAGTTTTGCTTTTATTTATTCTCATACAGTACTGATCTGTCAGTACCGCTCCCATTTTATTTAAAGCTATCTCTAAGTCCTCCTTGCTAGATGCTAATATTGCTATATCATCTGCAAATCTAAGCATACTAATCATTTGCCCTTGCACATCTATCCCTACAGTTGTACTGTCTTTAATGATGTTGATCCAGTTTTCGATGTATATATTAAAACGTAGCTGTGACAGTCTGCATCCCCGTCTGACTCCCTTCCTAATATTTACTTCTCTACGTTGCAGCCCTAGCTCTATAATTGCCTAGGTAAGTATCACTCTTCTATCATTGTAACTCATCCCTACATTTTTAAGTATATTTAATATCTTGTCCCATTTAACATTGTCAAAAGCTTTCTCTAAATCTACAAATCCTATGTACTCACTCATTCCTTTTTCTATCGTTTTCTCTATTGTTACCCGTAAAGCTAGAATGGCCTCCCGCGTTCCTCTATTTCTTCTAAACCCAAATTGATCTTCCCCTAATAGTTCTTCCGCCTTTTTTTCTATCCTCCTCTGTACAATTCTAGTTAAGATTCCTAATCCTAAAAATAAAACCTTCCCAACAATCCAAACTACTGAGTTAATTCCCAACAATTGAACCGAGGTCTGCCAATCCCTTTAGTCTTATAAATCCACAAATTTAATCCTTAATTGGTAAATTTCAAAAATGCCTCAGTTATCAGATTCAATTTTTTCATTAATGGTAAATTCGTTACCTAAATTTAATGGTGGTGATAACGGCATATCCTATGGAACATTTAAAACAGCAATACAAAAGTTGCAGGACAAATGTTCAGAGGAACAAAAGAATTTGTTGGATACCATAATTTTTTCAAAATTAGAAGGTAACGCTCTAAAAGCGACAACGAATCGTGCTTTAACTGGCATTGATGATTTAATTTTAGTATTTGATTCAATTTATTCTAAAGCTAAGTCTCGGGATCACAGTATTTGGGAAATGTACAGTGTAAATGGTTCTTCGTGTAAAATGTTAAAGAACTATACAATAAAATCGCTCCCCTTAGAGATAACGTTTGTTTAGAAACTGTATTGTTAGGGAAAACAAAAGATGAACAGAGATCGATTAATAAAATTTTCGAAACATGAACGGTAGGTTGTTTTGTTATAAAATTAAAATCGGAAATTAGTAATTTGGCCATAGAAAACAATTATCCAAATTTAGGAAGGTCATTAGATGCTTGTTTACAGTTTAAACAGGTAATCAATTTTAGACAGACGGAACAAACGTATCGAGAGTCATCAAAACAAATAAAGACTTTCAAAGATAACAAAAAAAAATCGAAATGGTCAGAGAATAAGAAAAGACGAAGTACCTTTAATCTTACTGTAAATAATAACTACGATAATAAAAATACAATAAATAAAAGTATTACGTGTAATTATTGCCATAAAGTAGGTCACAAACAGCAGGATTGTTATAAAAAGGAGCGTAAAGCAGCTATTAAAATTCTTGAACAAACACAATCTGATGATGATAGTGACATTAATGATAGTAATGTTAATAATAATGATAGTAATGTCAATAATAATGATTTTAAACTCCTTCACGGACTCCGAAACCGAGGGCCCGGAATCCAAAAACTAAATAATATTTGCAATATACAGAATTCAAAATTCTATCTCCCTAACCATAAAGGTAAATTTATTTAATAAAAGACTAAGTCTTTTAGTTGACACTGGCTAACCTCAACGAGATAGGCACGTTACCATAATCGAATAAAATAATTCGATGTGGTCTGTATTCTGTCGAAACTGCCAGACGCGGATCGCGATTTCGATCTTTTTGGATCTTATCCGCGCGTCGCACGTTGAGGTTAGCTACGCCAGGATTCGTTTTCAGCAAGTAGATATCCACGTAAGTGGACCTTGTTGGAGCATACGTAATCCTAAAATGTAGCATCGTGCTACAGATGGCGTTTACTGCGCCATTTGTGGTATTTTCACATTTTTTATTTTCCCATTTTTTAATAACCAGCCCCTAATAATAAGTAATTTACCTGCGAATTCTGGACTTTACCTCGAACTATTGGGAAACTTAACGGTATTTCAACAAACCCATTCTGCGATTCTGTATAAAACGTAACACCTTTATACGAAAATATAGAAAAACTAAGTTCACTTATTAGTAGGATAGATCATATGGAAACTAAATTATTAGGAAGTCATTTTGGTTACGTTCATGCTCTAACATTATGACAAAATTTAAACAAAATAAATAATGCATTAAAAACTATCGACGTATTGTTTCCCATTGATAACAATAGACGTAAAAGAGGTTGGCTAAACTTTTCTGGCACTGGTCTTCACACGATAGTTGGAATTATAAACGCAAATAACGAGCAAACTATTAACGACGCAACTAGATCAATACAAAGCTCAAATAAGAAATCATTTACATTAATGGATAATACTGTACATATAGTAAAAGATGTTATAAAAGATTTTAACGCCACTTTTGCCAGTTTGTGTGTTAACGAAGAAAAAGTAGCTTCTAATTTTGAAACAATTCAGGCTATACTAAACGAAAACTCTCATCGCATAGGAAGTAACCAATTGCAAATTCAGCTTTTGAATTTAGTAATAATATGTAATGAAGTAATTTCAGATCTTGATACAGAAATGTTAAAATTAGAAATCAAATTCTATTTGCTAAAGTTAATTTAATACCTCCATCATTTTTGGATGACGAATTGTTCTTAAAAGCATTAAAAGAGATTAACCAAGCTGTTCCCGAATATCAGCTACCTTTTGATTTAAACAGGCAGCAAATTTCAAACTTTATTAATGTTTGTGAAATATCAATCACCTTAAAAACAAAAACTCTAATATACCTTATTAAAGTACCATTAGCATCAAAAGAAAATTATCAATTGTATAATCTAATCCCTATCCCTATCCTACGACCTAACAATTATAGTTATTTTATTTTTCCCAAATATTCCTATTTGGCTGTCGAGCAAACAAAAGGTTACTACATACAGTTCACTTACATCTCTCAACTACTTATGCAAAATGGAGAATACCTTGCCAAGGATCCAATAATTGTCAACAGAGAAGAAAAAACTTGTGAAAGTGAAATAGTATTCAAGCGTGAATGGTCAACTTTATGCCACCCTGTTCTGATACCACTTCCATCGGAAAAATACATCGCCTTGAGGAAAATCAGTAGTTAATAATTTGGCCATAGAAAACAATTATCCAAATTTAGGAAGGTCATTAGATGCTTGTTTACAGTTTAAACAGGTAATCAATTTTAGACAGACGGAACAAACGTATCGAGAGTCATCAAAACAAATAAAGACTTTCAAAGATAACAAAAAAAAATCGAAATGGTCAGAGAATAAGAAAAGACGAAGTACCTTTAATCTTACTGTAAATAATAACTACGATAATAAAAATACAATAAATAAAAGTATTACGTGTAATTATTGCCATAAAGTAGGTCACAAACAGCAGGATTGTTATAAAAAGGAGCGTAAAGCAGCTATTAAAATTCTTGAACAAACACAATCTGATGATGATAGTGACATTAATGATAGTAATGTTAATAATAATGATAGTAATGTCAATAATAATGATTTTAAACTCCTTCACGGACTCCGAAACCGAGGGCCCGGAATCCAAAAACTAAATAATATTTGCAATATACAGAATTCAAAATTCTATCTCCCTAACCATAAAGGTAAATTTATTTAATAAAAGACTAAGTCTTTTAGTTGACACTGGCGCATCTGTTAATTTATTACAATCCTTTCCTAATTTACCTAAATTAAATACTAATGAAAAAACGCAACTTTCGGGAATAAATGGTCAACCATTCGAAATAAAAGTTCTTTTGGAACACAGATTAGTAAAATATCCATTAAATTTCATGTTTTGGATAAAAACTATCTAGGCATAGACGGAATTTTAGGACAAGAATTCTTTCAAACAACTAGAGCAATTTTAGAAAATACTACAAATGGCACAAACCACTTCGAATTATTTTATTCGATTAATCTAACGTGCCTATCACGTCGAGGTTGGCTACGCCGGGATTCGTTTTCAGCAAGTTAGATATCCACATAAGTGGACCTTGTTGGAGCATACGTAATCCTAAAATGTAGCATCGTGCTACAGATGGCGTTTACTGTGCCATTTGTAGTATTTTCTAAAAGGCACGGTTAAGACAACAGGTAAAAGTTGATCTGTGTTCTGTCGGAGCTGCCTGTGACGCGCTGATGAGATCCAAAAAGATCGAAATCGCGATCCGCGTTTGGCAGTTTCGACAGAACACAGACCACTTCGAATTATTTTAACTAGAGCAATTACTGATAACCAACAGAATAAAATTACAATACCTAATTAACTTTATTACCTCGTTGTGAACAGTTGATAAAAGTTTATGCTAATGACTCCAAACCTGACACAGAATATTATTCTATCCTCGTATAAACATCGAAAACGAAATTTGAATACTTGAGTGTTACGTCAAAACAGATCACAAATACATAACAACAACTTGTCTAAATTTATCGAAAGATACACAATTTTTAGAATCTGAAAACATAAATCCTTTTCCATTACCTGATATTAGTACAATTAATTATGTAAATACCAATACGAGCCAACATAAACCTGATAAACAAAGAATTAAGGAACTCATAAAACAATTACGTTTAGAACATTGCAATTCGGAGGAAAGGATTTATGATTATTATTCTAAACTATGACGATATTTTTCATTTACCTAACGATTTATTATCGATAACAGACATTTTAGAACATAAAATAGTATCAACAGATGAGGTTCCCGTACAGGCAAAAACCTATCGATATCCCAAAATTCACCAGGAAGAAGTCAAAAATCAATTAGATAAATTGCTTAAAGATAAAATAATTAGACCGTCATTTTCACCGTGGAATTCTCCCCTGTGGATTGTCCCTAAAAAGAATGACGGTAGAGGTAAAACTAAATGGCGTATGGTGATCGATTACAGGGAATTAAATTTACAAACAGGTGATAATAAATACCTCCTCCCAAATATAGAGAAAATACTAAACAATTTAGGCCAGTCAACATATTTTTCCGCTTTCGATCTAACTTCCGGGTTCCACCAAATTAAAACGGCTTTCTCCGCAAACGGTCAACATTTTGAATACTTAAAGATTAAAAAATGCTCCGACAACATTCCAACGGTGTATGAATTTGGCTCTTCGAGGATTAACACCCGAGCAGTGTCTAGTTTATATCTATAGACGACATCATTATTTTTGGTAAAAATCTTAAAGATTATAATAATCGATTAATTAAGGTTTTTGAAAGACTAAGAAAACATAGATTAAGAATTCAACTCGATAAGAGCGAATTTTTTTTTTTGAACACATTATTACCCCTGAAGGTATAAAACCTAATCCAGATAAAGTCGAATGTATAAAAAAATTCCCTATACCTAAAAATACGAAAAATATTAAACAATTTCTCGGCTTAACTGGGGATTATCGTAAATTCATACCCAATTACGCGCTCATCTCTAAATCACTAACAATGTTGTTAAAAAAGGATACAAAATTTTTATGGACTCAAAGAGAACAAGAATCTTTTGAAAAATTACGTGACTGCCTTATCTCTCAACCAATTCTACAATACCCAAATTTTAATGCACAATTTGTATTTACAACGGATGCAAGTAAATTTGCTGTTGGAGCTGTCCTGTCGCAAGGACACGAAAAAAATTCTTTACCAATCGCATACGCTTCCCGAACACTAAATCCAGCAGAAACACGCTATTCAATGATTGAATGAGAACTTTTGGCGATTGTTTGGGCATTGAAGCATTTTAGGCCTTACCTGTATGGTAAAAAATTCAAAATTATTACAGACCATCAACCCATAAAGTGGTTATTTAGTGTTAAAGAACCTATGTCTCGTTTGATGCGTTGGAGACTGAAAATTTCTGAGTACCACTACGAAATAATTTATAAGCCAGGGCGATTAAATACAAATGCGGATGCTTTTTCCAGAATTTATATTGGTGAGGAACAAAACGAAGAAAAACATACTGATAACCTAAGTAGTAATAGTTCAGAACAAAATTGTACCCCATTGAAATATGTAATCAATCCAAAACTGGATGATTTTGATGTGATAATGTTAAGAAATTATAACTGTAAAACACAAATAAATTCTATTACAGCCGATACCGATTTGAAAACCCCATTCCGGGATTTCGAAGTCACTACTCAGAAATCCACAGGAAAAACTTTAGTAATTGATAATACTATCTCAGAAAATAATTTCAAGTTAAATATTCAGAGTAATCCTTAATTGGTAAATTTCAAAAATGCCTCAGTTATCAGATTCAATTTTTTCATTAATGGTAAATTCGTTACCTAAATTTAATGGTGGTGATAACGGCATATCCTATGGAACATTTAAAACAGCAATACAAAAGTTGCAGGACAAATGTTCAGAGGAACAAAAGAATTTGTTGGATACCATAATTTTTTCAAAATTAGAAGGTAACGCTCTAAAAGCGACAACGAATCGTGCTTTAACTGGCATTGATGATTTAATTTTAGTATTTGATTCAATTTATTCTAAAGCTAAGTCTCGGGATCACAGTATTTGGGAAATGTACAGTGTAAATGGTTCTTCGTGTAAAATGTTAAAGAACTATACAATAAAATCGCTCCCCTTAGAGATAACGTTTGTTTAGAAACTGTATTGTTAGGGAAAACAAAAGATGAACAGAGATCGATTAATAAAATTTTCGAAACATGAACGGTAGGTTGTTTTGTTATAAAATTAAAATCGGAAATTAGTAATTTGGCCATAGAAAACAATTATCCAAATTTAGGAAGGTCATTAGATGCTTGTTTACAGTTTAAACAGGTAATCAATTTTAGACAGACGGAACAAACGTATCGAGAGTCATCAAAACAAATAAAGACTTTCAAAGATAACAAAAAAAAATCGAAATGGTCAGAGAATAAGAAAAGACGAAGTACCTTTAATCTTACTGTAAATAATAACTACGATAATAAAAATACAATAAATAAAAGTATTACGTGTAATTATTGCCATAAAGTAGGTCACAAACAGCAGGATTGTTATAAAAAGGAGCGTAAAGCAGCTATTAAAATTCTTGAACAAACACAATCTGATGATGATAGTGACATTAATGATAGTAATGTTAATAATAATGATAGTAATGTCAATAATAATGATTTTAAACTCCTTCACGGACTCCGAAACCGAGGGCCCGGAATCCAAAAACTAAATAATATTTGCAATATACAGAATTCAAAATTCTATCTCCCTAACCATAAAGGTAAATTTATTTAATAAAAGACTAAGTCTTTTAGTTGACACTGGCTAACCTCAACGAGATAGGCACGTTACCATAATCGAATAAAATAATTCGATGTGGTCTGTATTCTGTCGAAACTGCCAGACGCGGATCGCGATTTCGATCTTTTTGGATCTTATCCGCGCGTCGCACGTTGAGGTTAGCTACGCCAGGATTCGTTTTCAGCAAGTAGATATCCACGTAAGTGGACCTTGTTGGAGCATACGTAATCCTAAAATGTAGCATCGTGCTACAGATGGCGTTTACTGCGCCATTTGTGGTATTTTCACATTTTTTATTTTCCCATTTTTTAATAACCAGCCCCTAATAATAAGTAATTTACCTGCGAATTCTGGACTTTACCTCGAACTATTGGGAAACTTAACGGTATTTCAACAAACCCATTCTGCGATTCTGTATAAAACGTAACACCTTTATACGAAAATATAGAAAAACTAAGTTCACTTATTAGTAGGATAGATCATATGGAAACTAAATTATTAGGAAGTCATTTTGGTTACGTTCATGCTCTAACATTATGACAAAATTTAAACAAAATAAATAATGCATTAAAAACTATCGACGTATTGTTTCCCATTGATAACAATAGACGTAAAAGAGGTTGGCTAAACTTTTCTGGCACTGGTCTTCACACGATAGTTGGAATTATAAACGCAAATAACGAGCAAACTATTAACGACGCAACTAGATCAATACAAAGCTCAAATAAGAAATCATTTACATTAATGGATAATACTGTACATATAGTAAAAGATGTTATAAAAGATTTTAACGCCACTTTTGCCAGTTTGTGTGTTAACGAAGAAAAAGTAGCTTCTAATTTTGAAACAATTCAGGCTATACTAAACGAAAACTCTCATCGCATAGGAAGTAACCAATTGCAAATTCAGCTTTTGAATTTAGTAATAATATGTAATGAAGTAATTTCAGATCTTGATACAGAAATGTTAAAATTAGAAATCAAATTCTATTTGCTAAAGTTAATTTAATACCTCCATCATTTTTGGATGACGAATTGTTCTTAAAAGCATTAAAAGAGATTAACCAAGCTGTTCCCGAATATCAGCTACCTTTTGATTTAAACAGGCAGCAAATTTCAAACTTTATTAATGTTTGTGAAATATCAATCACCTTAAAAACAAAAACTCTAATATACCTTATTAAAGTACCATTAGCATCAAAAGAAAATTATCAATTGTATAATCTAATCCCTATCCCTATCCTACGACCTAACAATTATAGTTATTTTATTTTTCCCAAATATTCCTATTTGGCTGTCGAGCAAACAAAAGGTTACTACATACAGTTCACTTACATCTCTCAACTACTTATGCAAAATGGAGAATACCTTGCCAAGGATCCAATAATTGTCAACAGAGAAGAAAAAACTTGTGAAAGTGAAATAGTATTCAAGCGTGAATGGTCAACTTNCCAGTTTGCGTGTTAACGAAGAAAAAATAGCTTCTAATTTTGAAACAATTCAGACTACTAAACGAAAACTCTCATCGCATAGCAAGTAATGAATTTCAAATTCAGCTTTTTAATTTAGTAATAATATGTAATGAAATAATTACAGATCTTGATGCAGAAATTGTTAAAATTAGAAATCAAATTCTATTTGCTAAAGTTAATTTAATACCTCCATCATTTTTGGATGACGAATTGTTCTTAAAAGCATTAAAAGAGATTAACCAAGCTGTTCCCGAATATCAGCTACCTTTTGATTTAAACAGACAGCAAATTTCAAACTATATTAATGTTTGTGAAATATCAATCACCTTAAAAACAAAAACTCTAATATACCTTATTAAAGTACCATTAGCATCAAAAGAAAATTATCAATTGTATAATCTAATCCCTATCCCTATCCTACGACTGGCGCATCTGTTAATTTATTACAATCCTTTCCTAATTTACCTAAATTAAATACTAATGAAAAAACGCAACATTCGGGAAAAAATGGTCAACCATTCGAAACAAAAAGTTCTTTTGAAACACAGATTAGTAAAATACCAATTAAATTTCATGTTTTGGATAAAAACTATCTAGGCATAGACGGAATTTTAGGACAAGAATTCTTTCAAACAACTAGAGCAATTATTAATAACCAACAGAATAAAATTATAATATCTAATGCAGATGTGTTTATTCCTTTTAAAACTAATAATAAAAAACAAATTATAACTTTATTGCCTCGTTGTGAACAGTTGATAAAAGTTCTTGCTAATGACTCCAAACCTAACACAGAATACTATCTTCCTCGCATAAACATCGAAAACGAAATTATAATACCTGAGTGTTACGTCAAAACAGATCACAAAAAATACATAACAACAACTAGTCTAAATTTATCGAACGATACACAGTTTTTAGAATCTGAAAACATAAATCTTTTTCCATTATCTGATATTAGTATAATTCATTATGTAAATACCAATACGAGCCAACATAAACCTAATAAACAAAGAATTAAGGAACTCATGAAACAATTACGTTTAGAACATTGCAATTCGGAGGAAAAGGGTTCTATTATTAATATTATTCAAAACTATGACGATATTTTTCATTTATCTAACGATTTATTATCGACAACAGACATTTTAGAACATAAAATAGTATCAACAGATGAGATTCCCGAACAGGCAAAAACCTATCGATATCCCAAAATTCACCAGGAAGAAGTCAAAAATCAAATTGATAAATTGCTTAAAGATAAAATAATTAGACTGTCATTTTCACCCTGGAAAAAAAAAGACGCTAGTGGTAAAACTAAATGGCGTATGGTGATCGATTACAGAAAATTAAATTCAAAAACAGTTGATGATAAATACCCCCTCCCAAATATAGTGGAAATACTAGACAATTTAGGCCAGTCAACATATTGTTCCGCTTTAGATCTCACTTCCGGGTTCCAACAAATTAAAATGAGCAAAGAATCGATTTCAAAAACGGTTTTCTCAGCAAACGGTCAACATTTTAAATACTTAAAGATGCCTTTCGGATTAAAAAATCGCGATCCGCGTCTGACAGTTTCGACAGAATACAGACCACTTCAAATTATTTTAAGTAGTCATAGTTCAGAACAAAATTGTACCCCATTGAAATATGTAATCAATCCAAAACTGGATGATTTTGATGTGATAATGTTAAGAAATTATAACAGTAAAAAACAAATAAATTCTATTACAGCCGATACCGATTTGAAAACCCCATTCCGGGATTTCGAAGTCACTACTCAGAAATCCACAGGAAAAACTTTAGTAATTGATAATACTATCTCAGAAAATAATTTCAAGTTAAATATTCAGAGTATGCTAACATTAT
>NW_020438899.1:62980-71468 GCF_000699045.2 Agrilus planipennis
CCAATAATTGTCAACAGAGAAGAAAAAACTTGTGAAAGTGAAATAGTATTCAAGCGTGAATGGTCAACTTTATGCCACCCTGTTCTGATACCACTTCCATCGGAAAAATACATCGCCTTGAGGAAAATCAGTAGTTAATAATTTGGCCATAGAAAACAATTATCCAAATTTAGGAAGGTCATTAGATGCTTGTTTACAGTTTAAACAGGTAATCAATTTTAGACAGACGGAACAAACGTATCGAGAGTCATCAAAACAAATAAAGACTTTCAAAGATAACAAAAAAAAATCGAAATGGTCAGAGAATAAGAAAAGACGAAGTACCTTTAATCTTACTGTAAATAATAACTACGATAATAAAAATACAATAAATAAAAGTATTACGTGTAATTATTGCCATAAAGTAGGTCACAAACAGCAGGATTGTTATAAAAAGGAGCGTAAAGCAGCTATTAAAATTCTTGAACAAACACAATCTGATGATGATAGTGACATTAATGATAGTAATGTTAATAATAATGATAGTAATGTCAATAATAATGATTTTAAACTCCTTCACGGACTCCGAAACCGAGGGCCCGGAATCCAAAAACTAAATAATATTTGCAATATACAGAATTCAAAATTCTATCTCCCTAACCATAAAGGTAAATTTATTTAATAAAAGACTAAGTCTTTTAGTTGACACTGGCTAACCTCAACGAGATAGGCACGTTACCATAATCGAATAAAATAATTCGATGTGGTCTGTATTCTGTCGAAACTGCCAGACGCAGATCGCGATTTCGATCTTTTTGGATCTTATCCGCGCGTCGCACGTTGAGGTTAGCTACGCCAGGATTCGTTTTCAGCAAGTAGATATCCACGTAAGTGGACCTTGTTGGAGCATACGTAATCCTAAAATGTAACATCGTGCTACAGATGGCGTTTACTGCGCCATTTGTGGTATTTTCACATTTTTTATTTTCCCATTTTTTAATAACCAGCCCCTAACAATAAGTAATTTACCTGCGAATTCTGGACTTTACCTCGAACTATTGGGAAACTTAACGGTATTTCAACAAACCCATTCTGCGATTCTGTATAAAAACGTAACACCTTTATACGAAAATATAGAAAAACTAAGTTCACTTATTAGTAGGATAGATCATATGGAAACTAAATTATTAGGAAGTCATTTTGGTTACGTTCATGCTCTAACATTATGACAAAATTTAAACAAAATAAATAATGCATTAAAAACTATCGACGTATTGTTTCCCATTGATAACAATAGACGTAAAAGAGGTTGGCTAAACTTTTCTGGCACTGGTCTTCACACGATAGTTGGAATTATAAACGCAAATAACGAGCAAACTATTAACGACGCAACTAGATCAATACAAAGCTCAAATAAGAAATCATTTACATTAATGGATAATACTGTACATATAGTAAAAGATGTTATAAAAGATTTTAACGCCACTTTTGCCAGTTTGTGTGTTAACGAAGAAAAAGTAGCTTCTAATTTTGAAACAATTCAGGCTATACTAAACGAAAACTCTCATCGCATAGGAAGTAACCAATTGCAAATTCAGCTTTTGAATTTAGTAATAATATGTAATGAAGTAATTTCAGATCTTGATACAGAAATGTTAAAATTAGAAATCAAATTCTATTTGCTAAAGTTAATTTAATACCTCCATCATTTTTGGATGACGAATTGTTCTTAAAAGCATTAAAAGAGATTAACCAAGCTGTTCCCGAATATCAGCTACCTTTTGATTTAAACAGACAGCAAATTTCAAACTATATTAATGTTTGTGAAATATCAATCACCTTAAAAACAAAAACTCTAATATACCTTATTAAAGTACCATTAGCATCAAAAGAAAATTATCAATTGTATAATCTAATCCCTATCCCTATCCTACGACCTAACAATAATAGTTATTTTATTTTTCCCAAATATTCCTATTTGGCTGTCGAGCAAACAAAAGGTTACTACATACAGTTCACTTACATCTCTCAACTACTTATGCAAAATGGAGAATACCTTGCCAAGGATCCAATAATTGTCAACAGAGAAGAAAAAACTTGTGAAAGTGAAATAGTATTCAAGCGTGAATGGTCAACTTTATGCCACCCTGTTCTGATACCACTTCCATCGGAAAAATACATCGCCTTGAGGAAAATCAGTAGTTAATAATTTGGCCATAGAAAACAATTATCCAAATTTAGGAAGGTCATTAGATGCTTGTTTACAGTTTAAACAGGTAATCAATTTTAGACAGACGGAACAAACGTATCGAGAGTCATCAAAACAAATAAAGACTTTCAAAGATAACAAAAAAAAATCGAAATGGTCAGAGAATAAGAAAAGACGAAGTACCTTTAATCTTACTGTAAATAATAACTACGATAATAAAAATACAATAAATAAAAGTATTACGTGTAATTATTGCCATAAAGTAGGTCACAAACAGCAGGATTGTTATAAAAAGGAGCGTAAAGCAGCTATTAAAATTCTTGAACAAACACAATCTGATGATGATAGTGACATTAATGATAGTAATGTTAATAATAATGATAGTAATGTCAATAATAATGATTTTAAACTCCTTCACGGACTCCGAAACCGAGGGCCCGGAATCCAAAAACTAAATAATATTTGCAATATACAGAATTCAAAATTCTATCTCCCTAACCATAAAGGTAAATTTATTTAATAAAAGACTAAGTCTTTTAGTTGACACTGGCTAACCTCAACGAGATAGGCACGTTACCATAATCGAATAAAATAATTCGATGTGGTCTGTATTCTGTCGAAACTGCCAGACGCGGATCGCGATTTCGATCTTTTTGGATCTTATCCGCGCGTCGCACGTTGAGGTTAGCTACGCCAGGATTCGTTTTCAGCAAGTAGATATCCACGTAAGTGGACCTTGTTGGAGCATACGTAATCCTAAAATGTAGCATCGTGCTACAGATGGCGTTTACTGCGCCATTTGTGGTATTTTCACATTTTTTATTTTCCCATTTTTTAATAACCAGCCCCTAATAATAAGTAATTTACCTGCGAATTCTGGACTTTACCTCGAACTATTGGGAAACTTAACGGTATTTCAACAAACCNAGAACCTGATAATTAGATTTTTTTGTAGTCGGAAACAGTTACGTGACGTGAGGCACTTTCCATACAATTTTATTTACTATAATTTTATCCTTCTTCGTTCCGCTATTATTATACGTAGAATTGAGGTCGGTATTTGATTGAATCAATACTAATTCCTGTCGCGTATTGAGAATAATTTTTTCAGTCCTCAGCAAATCCTAACAGCATTCTCATAGATATGCATACTTCAAATTCTATTGTTGTGGTTGGATCATGTATCTTCAAGTGGTAACCAACAGGAATTCTGTAGAGCGATCTAGTTTTCAGTGTAGCTGTTATACCAGGATTTCTAACACGATCAATTATTACACCAAACATCAGCGCGAAACTTCAAAATGGGCAGACGTGTATTTATGTTTAGCTAGCTAGTATTTCAGTTCAGAAGTAATATATCAAAAGTGATTAAGTGAAAATGGTGGAGCTTACAATAAGCAAATTAAAAAACCTAACAGTGAAATTGGCTGTAGAAAAAATAGAGAACTACAAAGAATCTGATAAAATCATAAAAGAAACTGTTAAAACGCATGACGAGGACATAAGGTACATAAATAACAAAATAACTCAGAGATAAAAGAAAAAGTGGTCAATCAAAATGAAAATTTACATACCTTACAGAGAGGAATTGCCTTCTTCAAAAGACTGAAAGAGAAAGAAACATTGTAATGCAAAGACAGTAAAGTAATTCTCCTGTAGGACTTAACAAAGAAAAAAAAAGACAAAACCGCAACCAAAAAAACTGTGATACAGAATATGCAAGTAATACGTTAATATTAAAAGTAAATAAAAAATAGCAAAGAATAACTCCCCTTCCCCTAACACATATGCGAGTAATATTCTGGAATGTCACTGGAATTCACAACGCAAACAATATTACCATTATAATACAAAAACATGGTATAATATGCATATGTGAGACTTGGCACACATGAACGTTACTAAATGTGTTTACTAAATTTCACCAAATAATACACATAGATGCAACGAATACAGCAAAAAAGGGAAGAGCGAGTGGAGGAATACTTATTACGTACACCAATAAAACATATAAAAACGTAGAAACACTACACATATACAAGAATTACACATTCATCAAGGTAAACTATATTTATATCATCGGTGTTAAATACATTAACCAGAACACAGATACAAAGAGAATATTCAACAAGATGGACGACTTGATGTTAATCAGCAACAATACAAATAAACTATTAACATAATTATATGAGGTGACTTTAACTCGAGGATTGCTGATAGAGAAGCTCTCGATGACATCTAAATACCTCAATACGCAACTTTCTTCAAAGAGCGAGAAAGATTGGATAAAATTATAAATAAGAGACGAAAAGATCTAATTAAATCATATAGGTACTGCGCCATTTGTGGTATTTTCACATTTTTTATTTTCCCATTTTTTAATAACCAGCCCCTAACAATAAGTAATTTACCTGCGAATTCTGGACTTTACCTCGAACTATTGGGAAACTTAACGGTATTTCAACAAACCCATTCTGCGATTCTGTATAAAAACGTAACACCTTTATACGAAAATATAGAAAAACTAAGTTCACTTATTAGTAGGATAGATCATATGGAAACTAAATTATTAGGAAGTCATTTTGGTTACGTTCATGCTCTAACATTATGACAAAATTTAAACAAAATAAATAATGCATTAAAAACTATCGACGTATTGTTTCCCATTGATAACAATAGACGTAAAAGAGGTTGGCTAAACTTTTCTGGCACTGGTCTTCACACGATAGTTGGAATTATAAACGCAAATAACGAGCAAACTATTAACGACGCAACTAGATCAATACAAAGCTCAAATAAGAAATCATTTACATTAATGGATAATACTGTACATATAGTAAAAGATGTTATAAAAGATTTTAACGCCACTTTTGCCAGTTTGTGTGTTAACGAAGAAAAAGTAGCTTCTAATTTTGAAACAATTCAGGCTATACTAAACGAAAACTCTCATCGCATAGGAAGTAACCAATTGCAAATTCAGCTTTTGAATTTAGTAATAATATGTAATGAAGTAATTTCAGATCTTGATACAGAAATGTTAAAATTAGAAATCAAATTCTATTTGCTAAAGTTAATTTAATACCTCCATCATTTTTGGATGACGAATTGTTCTTAAAAGCATTAAAAGAGATTAACCAAGCTGTTCCCGAATATCAGCTACCTTTTGATTTAAACAGGCAGCAAATTTCAAACTATATTANGTGTGATTGAAGACAGATTGTCTCGATCTAGAAATTTAATATTACCAGAAAAACCAACTCATGAAAATGAACGAGAAGCAATCATAGATATTTTAAAATCAACTGGAGTCTCCAATGTTGTTCACTTCCATCGCTTGGGAAAGCGTCAACTGATGGCTGACAAACCCCGTCCAATGCTGGTTACATCAAATAGTTTAAATGATGTAAAAACTGTATTCTCCAAGAGAACGTCTTTACGTAAGGGAATTAGTGTGGCCTCTGATAAAGCAGTTAGACAGAAAAAGCATTTAGCCGAGCTCAAGGAGCAAGTCAAAGATTACAATGATTCTCATTCATCATTTAAAAGGAAAATCAAATATATAAAGGGTATACCAGAGATAGTGGATGTGGATCTAGAGAACCCTAGTAACGATACATTTCAATAGAACCGTTAAACAAACCCTTACTCTGTACTATATACATTTCAAGAGAACCGTTAAACAAACCCTTACTCTGTACTATCAAAATATACAATCGATAGTAAATAAAATCCTCTATTTCAAAACAAGTTTATGTACTCTAGTAACAACGCCAAACATAATTGTGCTTACAGAAACTTTACCTGTAAATGCTCTAACGATATTAATACGGTTCTCTTAAAACAAAGCAGCGGTATCCGCAACCCCTGTACCGGGATGATTGGTAACAATTGAAATTAACATTAACCAAGCTAAGTAAATTGTACAAAAATATATCCGAGGAACTGTTATCCATACCTGAAGATTGCTGTCTTGAGGAACGCAAAAAGGCCAAGAAAATATAACTTCATGCCCCGCTTGTTCACGCCCTTAACCAGGAGGAGCTCATTATGAATAATCACAAACAAATCTAGAAGAGGATATATACAAAGAACAATTGAAGCCCGCTACGAAAATACTAGGATTGAAATTGTGGCATGCTCTTTCATCCATTTTGATCAGCATCACGGTTACCCGTCTACTCTGCTGTTGTTGCTGACCGAGTTGTCTGAAATTAATTCGACTCAGATGGCCCGATTGTGGCGGTCATTGCACCAAGATAATTAACATACAGCGTATATCCCCAAGGAGGCCTGCTGAACCGAATTGAAAGAAACTTGGTCGCCTCAGCCCCGAATTTGACAAGGACTCCGAGTGTTTCGCTTTCCGAAATACCAGACTACCAGTGAAAAATGTGAAACTGACCTTGATTGGTCACCCAAAAGACTGTAATTCTTGTTTGCGAAATTTTACAATTCATTACTAAGACTTTGTTCCTAATAATTTTAATCCTAGTACCTTAAAGTAGTTTTTATTATACATTTAAAATCTCATTTTGGTATTACTAGTTTTTACGATTTAAGACTTTTATTATGATCATTTTTATATTCGTTAATTAGGAAAATTCGTTTATAAGAATCTTAAAAGGCGAGGAATGATAAGAACCACAGTACTACCCCCTCTTAGATATAGTTGTTTAGACTCTTAGACGACAGATTTATGATAAGGCTGATATGTACACTTTTGTATGAAACTTGCAAACAGGTTTTCCTTAACTTCGTTTGAATAAACTTGTTAAATACTTTTCGTTTGGTTTATTGAAGTATTGCAAACCTCCCTTTCAGCTAAGTGAAACCATAAGACAATTGTTGTACTTACTAACCGTATTCGGTTGCGCATTTTTTTTCTTTATTCAGACGATTTGTCGAACTGTAAAAATAATTGGAAACAAAGGAACGAAAATCATTTCGCCCTACCTACAGTACTCATTTCTTTAGACGTAGTGTCCCTTTACGCTAATGTATCCTTCCAACTCATAAAAGAAATGATTAATCATGAATGGAAAGAAATATTCTCCACTGCCTTTTCGATGCCAAAAGAACAGCCGTCACACAGACCTTAAAATTTATACTCAATAACTACTACTTCAGTTTCAACAAATTTTCGGGTATCCAACGGGATCCAGTCTCAGTCCCATCCTTGCTGGGATTACTATAACAGCATTACTCAAGACTTGAATACCAAAACATTCATTTAATTTACCTTTTCTCTACAAATATGTAGACGATATCATTTGTGCTCTTCCATCAGACTGTTGAAACTGAAACCAACAGAGTCATACTAGATTGGTACCTTAAACCCACACATTCAGGATGTTACTTCAACTATTTCTCCTTCCATTCCCACAAACACAAAATAAACATCAAACGGTTAAAACATAGAATTTCTACAATTTGCCATCCGTCATTATTAGAAAAAATTTAGCCATACTAAAAACAATTTTATTAGAAAATTCTTATCCAACAACCTTAATTGATCAAATTTTAAATTCTAACAATGCACAAAAGAATGGGCCTCCAATTAACATTATTAATTCACATCAAGAACCTCAGGAGACCATTACGAAATATCGTTCCTTACCATTCATGGAAGGTTTCTTACATAAACTCACAAAACCATTTAATGAAATTAAAGTTAACATCGCTTACTATAATGTGGTTACTAACAAACAAATTTTTAAACACTAAAAGACAATAACTCCCAGGAGAGGTTAAGTCGTCTAATATACAAAGTCGAATGTAGGGACAGTGACAAATGTTACATATGACAAACCTCTCAGTATTTGTTAAATCGCTTCAACCAACATGTAAATGATAGCCGCTCAAAATCCAATAACAGTGCACTTGCTTCGCCCTTGCATATCACAGGTCATATCTCAACCTTCGAGAACGTATCGGTTTTCCAAACTTGCCACACCATCCCAGAAAGTCTTTTTTGGAAATGGTTCATACATACTATTAACTGTATGAACACAAGATCGCACCACAAGAACATGAGCACCCTTTACTGTTATCTGTTTTCTATATAATAAGTTATCCATTACTTTGTATTTCTCTTCGTTGGTTTTCCACGCGAAGTCGCCTATGTTTCCACTATTCTCTTTTACTATACATCTACGATTACAACCTAAATTTGCTCGTTACCATCATTTGTGGTTAACCTTCCAGTTGATCTGTTTAACGCCTTTTTTTGTTTTTAATAATTTCAACGTAAATTTATTATGATGTTTAATTGTAATTTATATTATATATATATATATGTTA
>NW_020438899.1:71570-110857 GCF_000699045.2 Agrilus planipennis
TATATATATATGTTAAGACAAGATATAGCGTGATGTATCAGATGTCTTTTGCTGAAATTGCACATACAGCTTATACTTTATGAAATCCGTTTATACAGTAGTCATTGTAGTTTAATACTAGACCTAGTATTGTTCTGTACTTTGTATCAATAAATTTTTTTAATAAGTCTGTGTTCCAATTTTGGAATATAACATTTGGCGCAGTTGGTAGGATATTCGCATCCGTTAAATTTATGAGTCGCAAGAAAAAGTGCGAAAGCATACAATTTAAGTACATTCCGTGGCCCATGTGTGGACAGTCGAATACGGACAGTTTAAATAACATTCTGTGTTTGGTTACTTTTTGTGGACTGCCGAATTTTTGAGTGTGTTTCCCAAGAAGCCTTTCGCCTCTTCCGATACACACGGACATTTCGAAAAAGAAGAAGATTGGTCTCGCCTACACCTTCTTCGCCGTAGCAGCATATTCAAGGTAGGTGGTCTAAGTAAGTTGCCACTTCCTTTTACCCAGACAGTTCCCATATTTCTCTAAAAAGTCGTTTCTTTTTTTTAAGTACCATTCTCTACAAACATTTATAAAATGTCGAATCCTAATATTTCGGAAACCTCATTTGAATTAGAGGAAAATGCAAATTATTCTAGAAGAGAACTTTTAGAATTAAAACCTCATTTCGATGGTGATAACGTGCCGTTACACCAATACGTAGAAACGATAGACTTCGTTTTTGAAAATGCGAAAATTTCTGACGTGCAATACCTATTGAGAATTGTTCTTAATCGTTTGTCAGGGCGCGCAGGACGCATAATTTTAGCAAGACACTATGATAAGTGGGAAAATATCAAAAAAGCATTGATAACAAATTTTGGATTAGAACGTTCTTCCGAAGGTTTAATATCCGATTTAATAATGTTTCGAAATTCTAATAAAATTTCAATCAAAGATACGTATAATAAGATCGCCAAAATACGAGACGATCTTACAGCATCCGCTACCGAAAACATTTCTGATGATTCAGATCCTATTACAGTTCTTTCCGATTTTATTGATAAAATCGCTACTACCACTTTCTTAAACAATATCCCTAAAGATGTCGAAATTTCAATAGCTCATACTAAAGCTGAAACACTCGAAGTAGCTTTTTCTCATGCACTCGTAGCCTACAAAAGACTAAAAGAAAGAGATGACCAAGAAAAATATACTCAATTTAAAACCCAAAAAAGCATTAACACAGCTAATAAAATTGCTATTAAAAAACCTTTTATAAAAAGAGAACCAACTAATGATTCTCGAATAAATCCTAATTTTGATTCTCAGCAACCCAGTACCTCGAAATTTTCACGTTATAGTGATAAGCATTCTAGGCCCAGTTTTTCGGGCTCACCCTTTAAAGGTTTCCCTTCAGAATCATCCAAGATCAAAACATGCGAAATTGCAAACGATCAAAGTGAAATTGATGATTCCGACAATGAGGAAATTGAAGAAAATCATTTAAACGCGAAAACGAACGAAACAGAAGAGGGTTGTTCGTTCAATTAAATCAAAATCCCTCAAATTTTGAAAACCTTTGTACCTTTAAAATCAATACCACTAAAATTATTACCGAAATATTACCATACATTTCATCAAAAGTAAAAAATATTCCAGTTACGCTGTTAATTGACACCGGCGCCTCCGTTAACCTTATAAAGTACAAATCTGAGTTCAAGAAGTTCATAAACACAAACGATAGAATAACAATCTCAGGACTTAACGCTGACTCATTTAAAACAGTAGGTTCAATCACCACAACATTCAAAGGAAAAGATATAAAATTTCATGTTTCACCATTAGATATATCTCTGGATGGCATCCTAGGCATTGAATTTCTGAAATCACTAAATTGCAACTTAGATTTACAAAGTAACTACATTAGATTTGCAGACAACAGTAAGATACCGATTTTGCTGAAACAGGAACAAAAGATCGTTAACCGTGTGAACTTGCAACCTCGATCAGAACAAGTAATACGAATAAAAACTAATTTAGCACCGGGCACCGAAGGAATTTTACCTAAATTAAATACAGAAAATAAATTATTAATTCCAGAATGTTTAGTAAAGGTAGATGAAAATAGTAATATTTTTACAACCGCTGTTGATTTAACCGATAGAGAATTAAATTTTTCAGTTAATAAATCCCAAAACACATTTCAGGCACATAATTATAAAACTAATGATAGGTTCAAATTACTTAAACGAAATCTTCGTTTTGACACTTAAATGATGAAAAACGAAGTAAAGTCGTAAAACTGTTACGATTTCTCAGACATATTTTATCTAGAAGATTACCTAACTTTCACGTCATTAGTTAAACACGAAAATGAAAATCACACATAAAAATCGCATTAATACAAAAATATATCGCTTTCCAAACTGTCACAAGGAAGAAGTGGACAAACAAATTTCAAAATTACTAGAACAACAGAGGTTCATCAAAACTCCATTGCAAAAACTGCCTTTTCTACACCGAACGGTCATTATGAATGACTTCGGGTTCCATTTGGTCTGATTAACTCGCCGGCAACTTTTCAACGAGCAATGAACACGACAGGTTGAACACCTACACAATGCGTTGTTTATCTTGACGATATTGTAGTACTTGGAAACTCGCTTGACGATCATTGCAATAAATTAAGAAAAGTTTTTAAAAGGATTCGGAAACATAATCTCAAAATTCAACCTGAAAAATCCGAATTTCTTCGGAGAGACAAAATTTTTAGGCCATGTTATTACTACAGAAGGTATAAAACCAAACCCAAACAAAATTAATGCTGTTAAATATTTTCCTGTTCCAAGAAACCCTAAAAAAATCAAATCCTTTTTAGGTTTAACTGGCTATTATTACAAGTTAATTCCAAATTACGCAAAATTAGCTAAACCCTTAACTGCATTATTGAAAAAAGATATCTCATTCGAATTCAAAAATGAACAATTGGTGTCTTTCAATACATTCAAAGAAAAGTTAATTTCGGCACCAATACTACAATATCCCAATTTTAATGAAAATTCTATTCTAACAACCGATGCTAGCGCCTATGTAATTGGTGCTGTACTCAATCAAGGTCTTGTTAACAATAGTTTGCCGATAGCATACGCAAGTCGAACTCCAAACCCCGCGAAACCCGTTATTCCACTATAGAACGGGAGCTATTGACCATCGGTTGGGCTGTTAAACACTTCAGGCCTTACCTATATGGAAAAAAAATTCACGATCATGTGACCATCGCCCTTTAACGTGGTTGTTAGTACGCTGGAGGTTGAAACTTAAAGAGCACGACTACGAAATTGTTTATGAACCGGGACATGTAATTCGAGCGCTGACGCTTTATCACGAATTAAAATTAATATGGCCAGTCATTTAATTCAAAATTTACCCGAAGCTATAGATTTCGATACGTGAATAATGAGGGAGACCATCCCAACGAAAAAACGGTATTAGGACAATTCCAAGACAGAAATCATAATTACAAAGCTTTGATTATGATGAATAATTTAAAATATTGCCATTAGATTTACGCGACACAGAAATTCTATAGTATCAGACAAACTAGAGTTAAAACCCACCATATCTAATTCAAATCTAGCCTATATAGTCGACAACTCCACTAATCAGAAAGATTTATTTGAAAGTTTATTTGTAATTCTTACTTAATACAGCAAGAAGATTTAATCAGAGTCATTGTTGAAAAGGATTCAAGTAAAAAATTTGAATGCATGATAAATTATTTGCGCGACAAATTAAATACTGACCCTAATTTAGAAATTCAAATCTCTACAACATACAAATATTCCGGTGATCCTTCAAAAAAACGAGATATTATCAAAATACATCAAGATCCACCTGCTTTTCGACACAAGGGAATAACTGAAACTCTAAACAAAATACAAGAATACTTTACCTGGCACAAAATTAAAGATGATGTAACTAATAATGTAAACTCTTGTTTGGAATGTCAAAGTAATAAAACAATTAGACGTAGCTTCGAAGCCCCTTTAACAATTACCGAAACCTCGATATATCCTTTTGAATGAATCGATTTACACTGACGAAATTTATTTTTCAACTTTAAAAAAAGAACATGTTCTAGTAATACAAGATCGATCAACTAAATTCCTCAAAACTTACATAATCAAAGACAAAACTGCAAACAAAAGTATGACAACAAAATAAAGAAACCACTACCAGATTACCATATAAACAATTAAAGTAATTTTAAAAACCAACTGATTAACAGACAAGGTCAATCTAAATAGTTAGCTCCATTTATAATGGAAATTATTTCACAAAATGTAGTAAAAATAAATAAGAAAAATAATAAGGAAAATTTCACATTAGTCAGCGTGGAACAAAGTAAACCATACAAATCTGTATCTTTTACAGATGCTGCTGCGAGCTCTTCACAGTAAAACTACCAAAAAATCATATATTAACTTGCAAAAATTTGACATCTTCATTTCAAAACTTTGAAATACTTAAATATTATAGAAAAAAAGAAAGTAAACCTTCCGCTTCTACAAACCAAACTATCTAATTTCCAACAAAAAATTAAGGATGAATCAGCTAGTCTTCACCAACATCCACTCCCAATGGTATTTCTTACTACCAACAGCTTTAATTGGGACTGTAGTAACTATTTGTCTAATTCGCTATTGCTATCTAAAATTCTTTAAATTTGTATGGTTCAGAATAAACCGTCAATCGAGAAAAGAAGAAGAACGAACTTTACCGACTTTTGAGAAGAAAGACGTTCCTAAATTGGAAACGATCTCCATGGAAAGTTTAACAACAGCGAACGAAAAGATAAAACCAAAATTATTACGAAACTTCGGGTCACCGGCCATTCCGGATACAAAGTCATGAAAAATTTTATTTTCAAAAAGAAAAAAAAAATAAATATTTCTCTTAATGGGGGCGGTGTTAAGACAAGATATAGCGTGATGCATCAAGACATCTTTTGCTGATAGTTTATAAAAGCCGTTTATACACTAGTCATTCTAGGTTAAGACTAGACCTAATATTGTTCTGTACTTTGTGCCAATAAACTTTTTTAAAAAGTCTGTATATATGTAATTCTATTCCATAGTTTACAGTTGCATTATTTATGCCTTTAAAAATTAATTAACATGTAAGTAAAATTAACAAAAATTGTAATTTCAACTTCTCATTTATAAGTTGTCTTAGTGATCTCCTGATGAAGCCAAGAATGTTGGCGAAAATTTGAGAATTAATAAATGCTCATCGTTTTGTTCACAAGTATTTTCCTACTGACACCCTCAATTTAATTATATTTAATTCATCTAGTACGGTAGTTACTAATATCAACTTTATTTAAAAGTAAAATTTTAAATAAACAGTTCATAACAATAAATGGTCACTAAATAAGAAAAACGGAAATGATAGAAATTTGCGAACTATTGACGGATGTGTGTGCGAAATTTGTGGGTTCAAAGGTGTGTTCTCAAAATCGGATAACATAACAGCCAATAATGGGAAATCAACCAGCAATGAGGACCATCTGGGCGACCCCCATCGTCCTACTTTTTCTGTAAGTAACTTCTAAGGATTTATCATTGTGAGGCAAACTTTATTTGTTAAGTATTTACCCAGATTTATTCCTGCAATATTGGTATAAAATTTAGCCTATTCAAAGATCACATACCCGTAGCATCGCTACAAAACCTTACTGAAGCCAATAGTCGATTCGCATGTAGGGAGGTTAAACTTTCTGAATACTTTCGAAATTAAACACATTAAGAATAAAGAAAATCATGTAGCAGACGCGCTTCCGCGAATGGATGTAAACGCCCACGAGGAAAACGACTGCATTTAAACAATCTTAATGACATTCTCAACAAATCCAAAATCCGCAGAAACCCTCGTGTACTAATATGTTTGGGACAGTAGACAACGACTAATATGAAGAATTAAAAGCAGAAGTATAAACTTTTCTAAAATCAATAGAAAACAATTGAAAAACAAAATCAACAATTGTCACTGACTCACCATATCTCTAATAACTATGTAAATTCAACTAAAATAGATCAAGAAAATTAAATTTAACGCCATTAATGCTGCTACAGGTAGCCTTTAAATAGAAATGAATGTATTACATTTGACGCAAATTGCAACTAATTTCCTGAACTATTTACAACTTTTGAAAAGATCAATCACTTTTGCCCGCGGAGATATACCAAGTGCTTTTTGTGATTTTTTATTTTTCTCTCTCCGAATTTTCTCTGCGCAAGACGGATAGTCGGGGAGAACAACGCACGTGGGGGTAAACAGTATCGGCCACTGACTCTTAGTGTCGGATGGACCACAAAAGAAATTCAGTAAAGAGAAGAAACAGACAATTCAAATTATTATTCCCTGTTAATAGAAACAAACCGATTGTTACATATTACATAATATCCTAAGTAACTAATAAAGTGGTGTTGTAAGAAGTATTTGTGTAAGTGTTAGTTCCACGATTCACACTCGTTCATATTATTATTATATCATTTTCCACTAATCCAAGGAGCGTGTACCTAAGGGATAAGTCGCTCAGATCCTTTTCCATGACGGTAGGGCAACGTCTTTTTGTTTTATATTGTGCTATATGGAGAGAGAGAAAGAAGCCATCAAATGTAAGATTAAGAGTTCAATTTGCACTAACATTTATTATAAACTAGCGACCCGCCCCGGCTTCGCACGGGTAATAATTGTTATTTTCCTCGCTAGAGAGCTCCGTTAAACGCGTGCGATCGCTGCTAATCATAAAGTGCTATAGGTACCGCCGCAACTACTATGTCCCTGCATTAAATCTGTAATACCTTCGAAAATATTCATTTAAATTACATGCTGTAACGGGCCATATTGATCTATATTAAATGCACAATGTATTTAAGGTACTTAATTGGATAAGAATTAATGATGTATTGCTTAAAATCGCTTCGTAAATAAGTCATTATTTCTCGTAATACGTAAAGGATACAAAATGGTTATTGTGGGTTATCCCTAAGAGATAGACATATACCATCCCGGAATCTTTTGTAGACTTTTTTACTTTTCTACTTTTTTAAGGTGTAGAATAATGTAGTACACTATTTTGATCTATGTCGTAGAGTTCTGCCAGCGTTTGCAATGTAAGCGCAAAAAATGTGTTCATTTACGACATCCCATTAGAAATCTCTAAAATTATCAATGTTTCTCTACTGTATTATGCATGTATTATACATATAAACCTTCCTCTTTAATCAGTCTATCTATTAAAAAAAACCGCATAAAAATCCGTTGCGTAGTTTTAAAGATCTAAACATACATAGGGACAGACAGCGGGAAGCGACTTTGTTTTATACTATGTAGTGAAGATCTGTAATAAGACTTGCATGCTCATAGCGGTTATTGCCTAGTTCAGTAAACGCATTCCAAGCGTAAAAAGAAGTAATTCTCAACCCTATTCGCTCGAGCCCTCACAATATTGTTGAATATGTTAGTTGGTAGTACTGATATATTATATAATATTGTAGCGCGCAAGAGCGTGTTTGTGTGCGATCGGGCACACGTGTGCGTGGACGGCTTATCGATTCGCCGACTAGCCGCGGGCGCCTTTCTTCATTTGTATTTGTGTGTGTCGTACCTGCGTTCTGGGAAATCAGTTAAACAGTTCAAGGAATAAAAGAAACTATCCGGATGAGTATTTAAAGGAAGAGACGATCGCCGAGAAGAGTAGATATAAATTGACCGTTGCAGAAGTGAATCCAGAAATAAATTGACAGTGATAGCAGTAAAATAAATAGTGATATACCAACAGTAGTGTAAATAAATAGAATAATTCATAACCTAAGTTTAGTAATAATTTAATAGTGTTTCTAAGTTCTTCAATAATTAGTGTAAATAAATAGTTTTCGTAGTTATCAGTATTAGAAGTTAATTTTGTTAAACTCACGAATATTACAGTATATTAGTTGACAACATCTATGACCAGAGGTGACTGTGTCCTATATTGTTGAGGTTATGAAATATAGGTGATTTGTAATAATGTTTTGCTATGTTAATGAAAGTTGTTTAAAGGTTAAATGCTTGTGTCTTACTTATTCAATATAAATAGGCATGCAACAATTTAAAGATAAAACACGGTGCAGTCGGAAAACGAGCAAATATATATATTATATATAGAACACAGTGATAGCAAAAATATTAAAGGATCACAAAAGAAGTAAGGTTAACCGTATAGCAAAAAAAATTCGCACACAGAGCAAGAATGAATTATGTATTCAAAATGGATGTTTCATTGATAAATATTCCAAAGGCTTTAGTAGTCTTAAAAGGTAACATACCCGAAAATTTTAGATTTACAGATTTAAACAGCAGCTAATGGTATACATAACAGCTACCGGTGTAATTACAAAGTCAGATGAACAAAAAGTAGGAATTCTTTTAAGCATTATTGGCGACAAGTGTGTAGATCTTTTTAATAATTCCATATTGGCGGATGAAAAAAATAAAGATTTTGTTGCATGAAAGTGTTAAATTTGAAAAGTGTATGATGGAAAGAATATTCATCTCCAAAAGATTGGGAAGATTTATCCTTGACAAATCTCGCCCTCTCTTAGTTACTCTACAAAGTATCCAGGAAGTCATGTTAGTATTAAAAACCTAACAAAACTTAAATCCTCACAAAACCTAAACTCAATAATTATCAAACCTTACCAAACAAACCTCCAAAAATCTCACCTCAAAGTTCTTAAATCAAAATGTTATGAACGTAACCTAAAAAATAATAACCCATACATTTTTTGGAACATCTCGAACTTTCACTCATATCCAATATCCACCAAGTATTCAAAAAACAATTCTCCCCAAAGCCCCCAAAATCAAAATCCAGCCTAATAATATACTACCAGAATGCTCGGAGGTTGATGAATAAACTTGATGGTATCCAGAATAATTTGTACCTTATTTCCTTACCCCCTGACATTTTTACAATAACTGAAATCTGGTTACACCCCTCTATCATAAATAGCCTACTATCACTTCTGAGGTACACTCCTTTTAGAAATCATCGCAGTTCGCGCAACAGCATTTACTCTAGAGGAGTAGGTTTCCTAATCGCAATAAAATCAAAACTAAAGCCCACTGAATGTGATATCATCAATACATCCTTAGAACACATCTTTGTTTCGATCTCTTTAAATCACCTAAATTTTATAATTGGAGGTATACATATCCCCTAAAATGTACAAAACGACTGCAAAATGTACCTAGAGCACACTAACGCAATAGAAGAACTTTATGATAAACATCCTGACGCCAAACTATTCATACTGGGTGATTACAATTTACCAAATATAAAATGGACAAATTCCTCCACTTTAAAAGACGAGAATATAAATTATGTAAACAAAACATTAACTAAATCCGCAAATATATTGAGAGACCTTCTCACAGTGTGGACTCAATCAACTTTACTCAGTAAATCCGAATAACGGTTAAACACTTATTTATTCTTCACATCCTTCAACTTTACTGTAGTTGACACTCAGGATCATCTAGTAAAAATAGACTCATTCCACCCTCCACATTAACAACAATTAACACAAACAGCTCAACCGTACACAACTATTTACTACTACAACTATAAAGCCAACCGTGAACCTATCAACACACTACTACAGAAAGAACTCAACTCCCACAATTTTACAATAAATGATACCGATTCTAACACCGATTATGTATGCACCATTTTAAACGACACTATAACTAAAAATGTCCCTAAAATTCGAATAAACCACAGCAATTTTCGAGGATGGTTCACACCTGAATTGAAATATATGGTAGTGAAGAAAAAAGCAATCCACAAGAAATAGAAAATTCCAAACGACGACAACCGCTACATACAATTTAAGCTGTTAACGCACCATTGGTTAAAAGTTATCAAAACAATGTAAAATAGAATATATCATAAAAGTTTAATATCATATTAAACACAACCCCAAACTATTCTGGAACTATTTACATTCACTAACCAAACCAGACATAATTCCTACAACCATGCAATTCAACAACCTATCTTCCGAAAACACATCTGAAACTACGAACCAATTTGCGTCATTTTTCAGCTCAGCGTTCCAACCACAAACCCACATACCTGACTGTAAACAACACTTTTCAAAACAACCTTATCTGTTATAACTGCAATAGAATTTCAGAATGCCTTAAATGATCTCAAATCAAATTTTGATAACGATAACGTACCACCCTTATTGTTGAAAAATGCACCAGCCTTACCACCCCTCTAATAATCCTATTTAATCAATCCTTAAACTCCGGTATCTTCCCGGATATCTGGAAGATTTCCATAATTATACCTGTTACGGATGTAGATAACAGCAATATTCCCCCTTTCACATTTTAATCTAATTACCAAAATGGCGATGTACTGTAACTAGTATAAAAAGGGCCTATCCAAAATACAATAGCAGCTAGTCTAATTTCTGCAAAAAACGAATATACAACAAAGTAATTCTTTTCTTATTACTAATATAAGTGTTGTCAATCCGTGACAAGTGCTAACTCGGTCAACGAAGTACAAGTTATCTAAATAAGTGCTGATCTAATTAACCTATGACATAAATTCAGATAAATCTACGTGTTCATCCAGCTTATTGCGGATTGAATTTAGAACTAAAACATTGTTGCGTGTATGTATTAGTGCCTGAAGCTAAAAACTTAGCTTTCGTTCCACCACGTAACAAAAATTGGCGACGAGGATGGTATACCACTGATCTAACGAATAAAACTGATACAGCGCATGCAAGAAGAAAAACTAAAAGACAAGTCCATCATCCGCAGTAAACTGCTGATCCTCTAGAAGTATCCAGTAACTATCAATCTCCTCTGGACGTATCCAAGGCAATAAGGACCTTTAGGACCTCATTATGACACTCTGATGCTGCTTCTATCCGTAACTACGCTATTGTAAATACCTTATTTTTCGTATAGTCATCCTAAACTGTATCCCTCACTTTCTTTCCTATTATCTTCGGAGAAAACCGAATTGAATCCTAGGTACTACCAATCAAGATATAATAATAATAATAATAATAGATAAAATGACACAGCCAGTTAATGTTAAGATGACACCACCAGTTAATAATAATAATCCTGAACTAGAAACTGAATCTACATTAGATCCCAAAATCATGTTCAATTTTATTTGTTAAAAACTATTCTCGAGTTCGACGGGAATAACATTCTCGTCTCCCACTTCATAAGTTGTATTGATTTAGTAATGAATAGTGCTCATAGGGATTTTAAACCCCTGATTGTCATGACGGTGTCCATGAAATTAAAAGGTAGGGCCGCAAATCTAATCTTAAATAGGAATCTTGCCTGTTGGGAAGATATCCGAGCTCTTTTCGGATTTCAGAAATCGGCCGAAGATTTATTCGGCGATCTCTTTAGAGTAAAAAATAGCGTTAAAACCACTTATAATGAAGTAGATAAAATCCGCGACAAATTTGCAGTTGCCGTCGCAGAACAAGTGACGTTAGCAAAAGAAAAATCTCCAATTTTAGCAGTACAAAACTTGGTAGAGATGGTAACTAAAAGTATTTTTCTCATGAACATCTCATCGGAGATAGCATTAGCCGTTACTCCTAGGGTGCATAAAAATTTAGAGGATGCTTATTAAATTATCATGCTAGGCAACAGGAGAAGAAAACTAGAAAACTGCGCGAGCAGGAACGTTTCAAATAGTTCCGCGACACTAATAAGAAAAATTAGAATGACAGTAAAGTTACATTTAAGTGTAGCAATTATTTAAAATTTTCTAACCCATGTAATAACATCAGTAATAATAATAGTAATAACAGTAATAACATAAGCTGTAGCTATTGTAAGAAATCAAGGTATAAAGTAGAAGCTTGCTAAAAAAAGCAAAATTTAGAGATATATAAGGAAAAAGATAGAATGAGTACACAGAATAGATAAATAATAATCAAATTGACATAATGGGTATCTCAGGTGAAAGCTCATCAATATCAAAATAATGTCAAATTAGACTGAACAGTTCACCTTCGAAATCAATAAAAAGAAATATAAAATTTCCATTTCGGACTCAAAAACAATTAATAACCTCGATACGAAAAAGTCATCAAACCCAAGTCACATTTAACACCCAATTAAGAATTCATTTTTAACAAGTACGAAAGAGAAGGTGTCATTATTCCTAATTGTATCGTTAGAACTGATACTAATGGCGATTTTATATTAACTGTAAAGACTTTCACTTTAGATATTAATAATCTCCAAATTGAAAAATTACCTCTAGGAAAAAAATAAATACTTTATTTTAATACTGAAATTAACAATAATTACAAAATAGAAGGGCAAAGAATATTAGAGTCATTATTACTATTAAATCATTTAAATGAAGAAAAAGATAAGATAAGATAAGATCAACTTTATTTTGCATTCTTTAAGGTACATTGTTTATATATATATATGTGCATTTAACAAAATATTACATTTTTGTTACAATTTGTTCTAATTCCTAATGTAGTAGGCTTCTCTCAGAGTGTTTCTTGTGGGCACAGACCCCCAAGGAGTTTATTGCTGCAAGTAATATACCCTAAATATGTGTGGGTTTGGTGTCGGTGGCACTTGTGTCCGTGAGTGTTTCATATCTTGTGAGTAAGATATAATTTTCATATTTTAAAGTAGATGCCTTCGTGCTTGTTGACGTTTGGAGACAGGAATCTTTCTTTCTCTTTGGGTTAAAAATGGGATTCGTTCTCCAAGTCTTGTGGTCGGTTTGAGTATGTGACGGGGGTGTAACCCTTCCCTGACCTCTAAGTCCGGTATTTGTTGAGCTTGTAGTTTTCTTAGCCATTGTTCATGTTGGTCTGCCCAATGCAGGTGTGGGGGATCCGTGTCCAGCATTTCCCATAGGGTTTTGTTTGGGGTGCTTTTTGGTAGCTCCGCTATCATTTTCAGTCGTTTTTTTAGTAAAACTTCCAATTTTTTGACATTGGTTTTAAGAATTCGCGGATAAATGGGAACTACGTGGTAATCCTCCAATACAGGCTGCAAGCAGCTTTTGATTATTAGGAGCTTGGTTTCGATATCGACGGTCGACCTCCATCCAATTATTGGGGCAAGGCTAAATGAAATTTTTCTGGCGTTTGTTTAACTTGGCTATTACCCGACAATCTGGGATCCAGAGTAATGCCAAGGTATTTTATTGTTGGTGAAAGGGAAACCCTTTCATTTTTAATTTTGATCCATTTGCGATAGTTTCTGGCATATGTGAAAACTATCGCAGCCGTCTTAGTTATGTTACATTGGAGTCCCCATGTGTCATAGTATTCAACCAGGTCTCGGATCGCCCATTCTGCCCTGATCAGTGCTTGCTCCGGTCTTTTTGCTTTGTTGAGAATACACAGATCATCCGCATACTGGGATAGCATGGTCCCGGCGATGTGGCTCTTTGGGAGATCTGCCATATACAGATTCCAGAGAATAGGACCCAGGATTGAGCCCTGCGGTACTCCATGTTTTATCTTCATTATGCTGCCGAGCGTATTAAGATATCTTGCCCGTACGGTTCTCTCAGATAGGTAACTTTCTATAAACGGAAAATCCATATTATCGAGCTCTTTCAGGAGGGCGCCATGATTTATGGAGTCAAACGCCTTACTTAAATCGGTAGAGACTAAAGCCACGTGTTCGCCTGCATCCAATGCTTCACCGATGTAATTGCACGTTCGCATTATTTGCGTATGTGTTCCCCTACCAGGCAAAAACCCGTGTTGGTAGGTTGGGATAAGTGATATTGCCTTATGCTCGATTCGTTTGAGAAAAATTTTTTCAAGCATTTTACCCATTATGTTCAGTAGCGTAATAGGTCTAAAGGATTTAGGGTCGTTAACTTCTTTGTCTGGTTTGTGAGTAACACAAGTTCCCATCTTCCACCTCTTAGGGAAGTATCCATTGGTTAAGGACCAGTTATATATCTCGACTATGTTTAGCAAAAGTCTGGAGCCCGCCCATTTAATTGGGCCGATCGTGATGTCATCCGGTCCTGGGGCTTTATTGATTTTGAAGGGTTTCATAATATTCATCAATTCCGCAATTGATGTGGGTTCGATTGGTTTTGTTGGTGTTGTTGTAAGTGTTGCTTGATTTTTTTCTTCTACAGTTGATTCCTGAATAAGTGCAGCTTCCATTAGTTTGTCAGCGATTTCTTCCGCAGAGTTAGTTCTCAGGTTTGGTAGTTCTTGGTCGGATTTCTTGAGATTTCGTTGAATTTTCCACAGTTTTTTTCTATAATCTTCTTTACTGTTTAGCATATCGGTCCATCGCTTTTCGCGTAAGTTATTTATTTCCACTTTAATATCCTGTTTCAGTTCTCGTAATTGGTTGTCTACTTCCCGGACGAAGAAACGTCTACTGAATCATTGAAGAACATTTCTTTCCTTAATTGTTTGGATAATTTCTGGCGTTAACAGGCTTTTACCCAATTCAATTTTTGTATAGTTCTTTTTACCTGTAGAATTCTCTCTTCACACTTCTCGTTTGTAGTTATATTGGTTACTAAAGGAGCCAATTCATTGGTTAGGCGTTCATATTCTTTTCTATCTAAGAGCTTTAGGTTTCTGACCATTTTATATGTTCGGTGTGGTGTGTGAGTCGTGTTAAGTATCCACGGAATGTGATCTAATCCGATATCATCTATCGACAGTGCCTTTGCTGTTAAGTTTGTTGTACTCAAAATAGCAAAATCTATTATATTCGCAGAGTACCCAGGTCGGGATGGTCCTCCATGTGAAATTAATTTTAAATTATGTAACTGTATTAGTTCTTCAATTCGTAGTCCCCTGTATGAGTCGCTGTTACCACCCCAATTTCTATTCCTCGCATTGAAATCTCCTATTGTGATGGTGTTGGGTTCTAGAAGGAGATGTTCTACCTGTCTTTCGGTTTCCCTACTTTGAGTACTTGGGACATACACTCCCGCAATCGAAATATAATTATTATTGGTCAGCGTTATTCTTATTCTACAGCCTTCGATCTTTCTTTCGCCGGTTTCCCTGGGAATTAAGTCTTCCTGTACCCAGGTCAGTTGTTCGTTTATGTAGAGACGAGTTCCCAAGTGCGGGGCAATAAAGTCCTGTAGCTTAAGGTATCCCATTAGGTTTCCTTTAAATTTCTTGTTTCTTAGGTTGAGTTCGTTGATTACTACTATATCGGGACGATGTTTCGTAATAAGACTGGATAGTTCTTGGAATTTGGGTCGCAGGCCTTGTATATTGCAATGAAGTATGGATAGCTTATCCATTTGTAGCTAAAATTTGCACTATTTGGGAGTGTAAGGTTTAATATTGTGACTGTTATTTCCATTACTAGGTTAATAATGTCTGGGAAGTCATGTTTTGTGTACTCTTCCATCGATTCTAAGATTTTGTTCCTTTGGGAAAAGTTGCTGTCTCCTCTTCGGAGCTGGGCTGTCGTCGTTGTATTTGTATCCTGGTGTCCTTTTTCTTGTATAGGGGACACCGCTGCTGCGTATGTTGTTCCAGGTCTCAGCATATTCCTGTTTGGTATTTGAGGTATATGAATTCGCCCCTTAGGTTCCTTTGTTTCACGCGAGGTCTGCATTTTTCGATTATTATTAGCGAAATCTTCACGGGCTTTTCGCTTTCATTCAATCTCACGTTTGAATATTTCGCATCTTGCACTTCGGGCAGTGTGTCCCGGTTTCTTGCAGTTACTGCACATTTGCACTTCCCCGCCACTGTCTGAAAGTATTACAGTTGTGTCTGTTAATGGTTGTTGTCCGCAATTTCCTTTTACGTGCCCAAATTCAAAACAATTTTTGCATTGTGTTACTGCATCCACTTTATTACGAAAGCGTTCGATATTTACTTTTTGTGACAATATATTGTCGATTTTCCAAACTATTTCGTCAGGAGTATTCGCGTCGAATATGAGTAGTAGTGTAACGTTGCTACGGTATACAATTGCACGTCGTGGTCGAATGCCGTGTCTGGTTACAATGTCTTCGATTATTTCTTCCTCTGTGAAGTCTGGTAGATACACATTTTTAACAATGAATTTCTTTGCCTTTATTTTATCACTCTTTCTGCCGTAGGTAAAATAGCTTACATTTTCTTCCTGTAGGAACTTTAAGAGAGCTTTATGGGCTTCATTTGTTGGTGGTTTTATGTAGGCCCTTTGTGCAAAGTTATTTAATTTGAGACTAGATTTGGTGGTTGTAACAATTTTGTCGATAAATTTTAAGCCTACTTTTGTAGATAGCATGGCTTTATCTGTGATTGTTATTGGGGGTGGCTGCGGTTCCCTCTTCATATTTTTATCAAAGTCTGTCTGACTATTGACCTCTATAATTTCTTCAACATGCGGGATTTTTTTTGCCATATTTGGTTTTGAGCCCACCAGTCGTCTGAGGTGGTGGCTATCTAGTATTTCAAACTTATTGGAAGTAGGAACCTGCACAGTTTGATTAGTTAGGTCGGGGTGTGGTTCAGCTACTGATTCGTAGATGTCGTCTTTGTTAGGGTTTTGTACTTCGAAGTTGTTCGCTAGTGTTGTCAGGTTCTTTTCTGAGTCAGCCACTACTGTGCTAGATGGCTCTGTAGGCGAGCCAACGCCCGATGCGCCATTTTGGCTCGTTTTGGTTTCTATATTGTTTATTATACTCATGGTAGTGTCTAATTTTAGCTTTTTTGTTTTTTGGCTGTTGGTCTTTTGTTTATCCAGTGTACCTTTTTTGGCTATATTAGCCACTTTCTTTTCATTTTTGCTGGGCCCTTCGGATAGGAGTGTCTTAATGTTATTCTCGCCGTCAGGTTCATCTAAATCACTTTCAACGTCTTCGCCTGTAAGTCCTCTTAGTCTATATTTGCAACCTGCCATCACTTCCACTCACTTTTCTTGTGTGGGTCATTTATACTATCTCACAAATGTTTATTTTCACTTATTACGTATTACTTTGTCACCAAGCGCGATAGAAGCACGTCCGTTACTCTTGCTCGATCCCACGCAACTATGAAGAAAAAGCCACACACATTAAATCAATTTGTAAAAAAATTTATATCTTTTACATCGAAATGGATAAGTTAACTTCCACTAACTCAATTAAACATAAAGTAGAAACCAATAATGCACAACCTGGTTATGTAAAATTATATCGTTACCTAAAATTCATAAGCTAGAAGTAGCGTCCCAAGTTAAGAAGATGTTAGAACAGGGAATAGTCAGACCGAATTTTTCACCATAGTCGTATCCTGTATGGGTTGTTCCCAAGAAAATCGACGCGTCTGGAAAATAAAAATGGAGAGTCGTGATCGACTACAGAAAGCTCAATGAGAAGACCGTATCAGATAAATATCCATTGCCGAACGTAACCGAAATCCTGGACAATCTAGGCCACAGTGCATACTTTACAACGCTAGATCTCAATTCTGGTTTCCACCAGATTGAAGTTGAAGAAGAATCGATCACAGAGACCGTCTTCAACACCTAACAAGGACACTTTAAGTTTCTGAGGGTACCTTTTGGCCTAAAGACCTCGCCGTCCACCTTCCAACATGTTTTAGATAACGTGCTAACAGGACTCAACAATGATCCGACAAACTTGAACCTTGACGAAACTTTTGTACAAACTAGAGTGGGTGGATCGGCTTGCGAGTTTCGATGATTTAGGGTGCTGGGCACCTCGGGGGGTGTCATCAATAAATGCAATAATGGTAGATGCAATATTTCACGAGTCGGGGCGTGGAGTGTTAGGACAATGAGGCAAGTAGAGAAACTGGAAATTTAAAAGTAGAGATGAATAGATTAAAATTAGATATAGTAGGTATTAGTGAAGTCCGTTGACCCGAAGCCGGAGACTTCTGGAGTGGAGACTTTAGAATAATACATTCAGGATAGGCGGAATTTAATTCCGGGGTACGAATTGTAATGTGTAGAAAAGTAGAGCAGTATGTATAGTTATTTACAAAAAAGCGATAAGATAGTTATGGTTAAATTAAACTCAAAACCGCTAAAAACGGTATTAACTTAACCGTAGCGAATACTTTATTCAACCATCACGTTAGGAGGCGCTATACATTAAATAATAAGGCGTCAGGTGTAGGTGGGATACAGGGGGAAATTCCAAACATGCAGGACAAGATGTTAGAGAGAGGATTATAAACGGAACGTGGTAGTAACCATACCTAAGAAAAAAGGCGGATAGGTGCAACACATTTAGAATTTTACGGATTAGAATAGAGAAAACGATAGAAAAAGAAACGAGTGCGTACATAGGATTTGTAAATTTAGAAAAAGCTTTTGACAATGTTAAATGGGGCAAGATGTTAAATACCTTTAAAAATGTAGGGATAAGTTACAGAGCGATACTAAGTTTGTATAAAGAGCAAGCAGCAGAGCAGAATAGAGAATTAAATTTTAGGCAGGGAGTCAGACAGGGATGCACACTGTTACCGCTACTTTTTAATCAATACATCGAAGAAACGATCAACATCAATAAAGACAGTACAACTGTAGGGATAGATAAGCTATCACGTGTCCAAATCAGTGTTAAATAAAAAGGACGACTATTCTATTGAAGAACTGGCGAAGGATCTACAGAACCTATGAAAATACCTGGACCCCATTCAAAATAATGAAGAGTTTAATGAAGAGATCACCAGTAGCAACGATCATTCGTCTCTGTAGAAATATTAGACATTGATAGTTACGAGATAGACGAAGAACATGCCAAATTTAATGTAATTACAGAGCCTATTATACCCAATGCCCCATTTATTCTACTTGAAGATGATATAAACTTGTACGTAAGCAAAAACTATGACAACCTAGTGTACCTAGTTAAGAGTAATTTAGTCGAAAAATTGTCAACAATAATGACATCTTACCCAACACTCGATACAGACATATTTATTTTAAACCACATGGATTACACACGGTTATTAAGAACTGCTAGTTTCGTAAAATCTATATATATATGTAAAATGCTAATGTTCGTACGTAAAGACAGGGTTTTCTCTATCACCACCAACTCCTATCAACTTCCCGTTGGGGTGGTAAATACCCCTTGGTCTCCTGCTAAAAGTAAGGGAGTTTGGTCGCGGTGGGTGGATGTGGGTGGTTGAGGGTGGCGAATATGTGAAAAAATATATATGTCCTTTCTAACTTATGAGACCTTTTGGAAAGTTCTAAAAATTCCAGAATGTGTGCAACTTTTACAATCGACCTAGAATCTTCTAGAAGGTTCTAAAAATTTCATGTTACTAACGCACTAATAAAATATTTTAGCGATCTCCGCCACAGACTGGCTTATCGAGATATACCAACAGCCTCAGAAACTGGAACAGTTAAAATGGCCCCACCTGCTAAGATCAAATAAGAAATTGTACTCTAACCTAAATGAGCAAATAAACGATTTCAATACCCTTAGACATGATAGAAATGTATTGTTAGGGAGTGCTTTATTTAGTAATAGATAAATCAAATAATCAAGAATAATAATTTCATAGAAACAATTATTATATAATGGAGATGTTACGGATGTAAATAACAGCAATATTGTCACTTTCACATTCTAATCTAATTACCAAAATGGCGATGTACTGTAACTAGTATAAAAAGGGCCTATCCCAACATAACAGCAGTCTAGTTTCTGCAATAAACGAGTATACAACGAAGTAATTCTTTTTTAATTACATACATAAGTGTTGTCACTCCGTGACTAGCACTAACCCGGTCAACGAAGTACAAGTTACTTAAATAAATACTGATCTAATTAACTTATGAAATAAATTAAGATAAATCTACGTGTTCTTCCAGCTTATTGCGGATTGAATCTAGGACTAAAACATTGTTGCGTGTTTTTTTTGCGTGAAGCAAACAGATTTTAAAAATTTGACCACCTGGATTTTTCTAAGACTTTCGACAGCATTGATCACAATATCCTTGTAGGAAAACTCAATTAAATTTTAACTTCACTCTAATAAACTGGACCTCATCCTATAACACGAATAGAAAATATAAAGTAAGAATCGAAAATACCCTATCAAAACCTTTTTTGCCTCATCCGAAGTGCCTCAAGGTAGCCATTTAAGACCTATATTGATTATAATCTTCATCAATGACGTCACGAACGCAATGAAAAACTGCCAAATTCTCCTATATGCTGACGATTTAAAAATATACAGATCCATAGAAAAGCTTTCAAATTGTTCACTCCTGCAATAGAACTTAATTTCACTAAATATTTAGACCTCCGAATATCATTTACCTTTTAACATTAAAAAATGTAATATCATGTCATTTAACACTACATCCACATATATTTATTAGAACTACACAATACAAAATAAAATAATCAATAGAAAATTTAAAACCCGTGATTTCGAAATAATGAAAATTTTAACTTCGAAAACCTCTTAGTAAACGCAATCTCAGCCCCCTTAAAAATACTTGCACTCCTAAAAATTACCACCAGATTATTCACAAACCCCAAAACTATTATCCATTTATACAAAACCCTGGTCTTACCCTCCCTAATTTTCGGATCTATAGTCTGGACCCTCGAGTACACTCCTTAGATAAGTATCCTTTTTCCCATGACTAGTCACAGATAGCACAAAAATACAATCTCCCGACCATAAAAGCTATCCACAATTACGACATAATCCTGGCACATAAATATATATACACGATCATTATCTTGACTTCACTGGCAGCGCCATATTCAAAGGAGGAGGAAACCAAAAGCAGATCAAACACTATATATCATAGCACAACCTACAATGAGAAACCCGTAACGGGTTTTAAACCCGTAAATTCAATTAAATAAAAAAAAATGTATGAATGATGTCTATTTTACTCAAGAAATCAGGAAGACAAAGAGCAAAAAGTAGCAAATTATAGACAAAGAAGCAATAAATTAATATTAGGCTTATACAACAAGAAGCTACAAGAAAAACTTACACTAATAAACGTGACACGCAACTTAAACTAATAAAGATATTTTTACAGGTACAAGAAAGTTTAAAACAAAATGTAAGCTTTACGTGGAATCAGATGTATTACCAATTATTTGATCACCAAGAAGAACCCGTTAGCAATAAAGAAAAGGTCACTGGTCCTGTAGAATGGGCTAGCAATTGGTTAATGTCGAAAAACCGAACAGATCATTAAGAATATTATAGTAAATGGCTGGAAATAATTTCAATAGCGAATAAAACGAGTGAGGTACTCCGAATATTCTCCCTCTTGACAATATGCCATATTCTTCATACAAATTTAATAAAATTGTGGAACGGTTGGGATTTCAAATTATGAAGAGTAGTCCTCATTAACCTAAAAACAATGTACAAACTGAAAAGGGTGTAAAAATAGCAAAGAATATATTCAAAAAAGACAACGATATTGACATTGCATTTTTAAATTACAGAAACACTGAAATCAAAGGAACAGGGTTGTTACCTGCACAACTTTTAATGAGTCGCGTACTTCAAACCAAATTACCAATAATCGAAAATGTATTAGCTGACAAACAAAACACTAATCATAACGGGGTGCATAGTAAATTATTTAATAAAAAAATTTGGCCAAACGGTATTATAATGAAACATCAAGAAACCGAACTGAATTTAAAGAAAAGTAATATATAACTGTAAAAAAAGGAGGAAAATACGGGTAGGGTAGTGCAGTCATGCAGATCTTATAAAACAGGATAATGGCGAAGTGTATAGGCGCAATACCTCTCACTTACGAAAATCACTAAATGAGCCTGTTTTCAACGATATTGGTGAGCTTAAGGCTCCATCGAATGATGAAACCGTTAGCGTTAGCAGTGATACAAATGGTCGTAACATTGGTAATGCAATTGGTATCCAGGGAAGTCATGAAGGTATAATTACATCAAATGGAAGTGAGTGTACTAATACAATCTGTAAAGAAAGAAAATTGCCTGTAAGGTATTGGGATCCGTCAAATGGGCATACACCATCTGGTGACAAAATTTATAACTCGAATGAGGGAAAAATTTACATTGGAACTATGCACGCAAATTGTAAAGTTGTTTATTAAAGTAATAAAACACGTTAAAAAAGTAAAAATTTTTTTGATGATGGAGTTGACGATGTTTTCTTCTTAAGTTAAATCAAATAAAAAGTTAATATGTTCAGTGAAAAGCTGCAATAGCACTTCAGACATAGATCTTCACTCTTCACCTACATTAACTACCTCCCAATAAAAACTAACCTTTTTATGTATGTAAAAAATATATTCGGAAAATTAGAGAAAAAAGTAAACTAATAGAAGCTTGGATGAAAGCAGTAGGTATCAAAGAAGTGAATTCCGGAATAAAAATTTGTTCACGTCATTTTAATGCACATGATTATATTTCAGCAAGTATTTACCATCAGCCATAACCTTAATATTTAAAACTAGAATCATACTAAAATTATAAAGTGAGAAATTATTTATTCCTGTGTAATTGATTTAACACAATTCTAATGATACGATATAAGTATTTTGAGGTTAAGAACCTACCTGCTGCAATACAACAAAGTTGCAATAATGTGCTTGCAACGTTCTCTTAAATCGGCTTTGCACGTGCAAGTCATTGATATGATATTGCTTAAATCACCCAGAATCACCTCACCAATTATATAACGTGAATCACTTTTTAAATCCGAAGTTTGTAAAAAGTAGGCAGTAAACTTGACGGAATTTGAAGGCTAACTTCCGGATTTGTTATTTCCGAATTTTATAATGTGATTGGCATTAAAAACACGCTCACCTTCAACGAAATTTCCTTTCAGAGGCTTTGTGTCAGCCCAATCACATATTGTGTCAATACTTATCATTTTATCGTAATTTAGAAACTTGGAAATTGCACGGTACACTACAGGAACTACGATAAATTTTCCCTAATCGGCGCCACGTTTTTAGGCTCCTCCCATTTGACGGATCCCAATAGACTATGTCTGATGCAGTCCCGTCGATTGGTGTGCCAAATCAAATCTGTTACAACAATGAAAACAAAGACACTTAAAATGATACGACTAATGAAGTTGAAGCAACCAAAACACATGAAAATGGAGTAGTTCACGGAGTTGCAAATGCAACAACACCTGAGAGTGAATTTGAAAATACACATGTTGAAGAAGTACAAGTTCTTGCAAACGCATTCGACGAAAGTAAGAAATTTAAGACGTTTCTTAATAAATCATAATTTTATTATATTTTCAGCTCCAATTGAACAATGAGAGGATTTCATCAAGCGACCTCAGTTAATTACTGCGGGTCAGGGGCGCAACAACGTTACAATTTGACTTGGTGCTCAATAAATGACTACAAAAAAAAAAAAGAAAAACGGTCATCAATGCATTGTATTGGAAAAATCGAATAATCGAGTTCGACTGCTCTCATCAAAATACTATAAATGAATAAAAAAAAGGTCATTTCGACGAGCTTCAACTATTTGAACCGAACTTTCAAGTTGGGTTATTACCTGAATCGACTGGAATTGACTGGGTGTCCTAACCTAACCCAATCGAGTGGGTGCCCGCGCACCTGCGGACCTCTGCCTTGTTGCGCCCCTGCTGCGGATGCTACTCTGGAATGTGATGTAGAAGCAAATGTCAGGCAACATTAAAATTATGTAACAATGAAGACAACGTAATTCAATTTCCTTTCTTTCATTTTTTATTAATTCACAACGCCCAAGATAAGTATTCTAACCTCAAGATATTTCTGAGCTCAGAACACCGGATTTAGGAACACCGAAAAGAACCAGTCGTATATGGAATTTTGTCAGAGATACAGACAAGAAAAAATCGAAATTGTTTAAGTCTCTACAAGTCCGAAATCGGAAATTCGAGAAGCGGATATCTTCATTGGAGCCAATAATTACACATTTAAAAAAGAAGAAAGAAAAAGCATTGCGGGCCAGTAATCGAGTTAGATTTTGTTCGCTTAAGAAACGTATCCATTCTCGTGATTCATTTAGTTAACATTCTCATATAATTAATATGTTCAACTGTAACATTTGAAAAATCCGCTTCTTAGAAATACACAATCTGACGATAAAGACGCAACCTCGATAGTAAACAACCCTCTACTTCTGGTACTTCACGGTCGTCTTTGAAGAGATAAATTCATTTTTAGAAAAACTGAAATAAAGGATACTCATAAGAATCTTTTGTCCATTAAGGAAACGTCTCTATTTTGGAAATTATTCTGAAGACTTGCAGTGTCCTCAAAAAGCAAAAGTAATGTGGCGTTAGGAAAAATACAAATTAATATAAAAAATAAGCAATTAAAGAGATTACGTATGAAAAATTTTCGACTTACAAAAAAAATCAAAACACTTGAGAATTTGGTTACCCATTTAAAGGAACGAAGTTTCCGAAGAATGTGAAATTGTATTGAATGTAAGGGCAGCATGTAGTGTGTAAACGTTGCATCTGCAACCTAACCTAACCTTCTACTTCTGTTGTTTTAACTACAACTGTAACGCAAACGTAATCAATTGCTTATGGCTTGTTTATAATAATTATACTTACTGGTATATGTACGTATGTGTTATTCCCGAAGGATTTTTATATTTGTTTTAAGATTTGATTTTTCGAGTTTTTTTATTTTCCAGAAATGGATGCGTGTTTTATAATACTTCCTTTTTCTAACACTGTTTTAATATTTTCGTTAGAAAAGCCTTAGTAGGGTGCAAAAAAAATGCTTCTTCATCAAGTTCGAACAGCCAATAGAAAATATTCACCTGACATTCGCAGCTTTGCATTGACATTACATTTTTATTCAAGCAGTGCATATAATTAAATGCTAAAAACATTTGTGTTAATAAAAGTTGTTTAATGCTTGTGTCTTGCTTACTCAGTATAAATAACTATACAATAATTTAAAGATAACACAGATATCGAACTAATATTTTGGTTACAATCAGTATCAATGTCATGGCATAGTCTATTTCAATTTGTTAGAACTGTGACCTTGAAGAAATCTGCGTGAAGATAGAAAGAATACACACTAGGCGTGAGCAAGACAGAAATAGTTGGAACAAGCATGAACGAGCAGAGCTCTCGGTGGGCGATCTTAGGAGATCGGCTAAAACTGTACAGTACTAGACGAAAATGTTTAGCAATTTCTTAAAACAAAAATGTATATAAATTAACAATAGAAAACAAAGCAAAAGTTTTATAGGTGTGTAGAACGTTAAGCTAATTCACTTGTTATTATTTTTGGCTAAATATGCTTTTAAATAAAGAATATTCTTAAATTTTAACGAGGCAGTTTAAATAATTTTGCAAATGGTACTGTACACTTTTGTCTAGTTCTCGCTCGATGATCGGTGGAGAAATGAGCTCCGCAGACAAATATGATTGAATTTGGAATTATGCTACGGCGCATCCTAATAAAGGGAAGGGGCATATCTCTAACTTCTTGAAACGAACAGTATTCGTGTTATGGGGGGGGGGGGGAAGACCAAATTAACTTCCTTAAACAAAACAAAATTAGTTGTGAAAGTCCGTGTTTCGATTATAAACTAAATAACTAGTTTGTTGCTGAAGCTATACACATATTTTTTTCCTATCTGTAGTACAAAGCCGATTGGCGTTTAAATAAATAAATAGTATAAAAATTGATATATGAACATAAAATAATACATTTCAAACACTTCTTTTCAATTTTATAAGAAACCGAAGAGAACCATACACTATTAATATCCGATTATAAAAAAAAAGAATTGAGTAGGAAGCAGAAATAACATTGTTTGATTGGCAAAGAAACGGGTTATTTAACAAGAACATGAAGGCAAAAAATTGAAAAACAGGAAAAGTGAAAGATCCGAAAACAAGCAGTTACGTAAAAAAAAACTAAGAAAGAAGCAGGTGCGAACGCGAAGGCTACAGTTCTAGTATTCGTACCATGTGTTTAAAATAAGTTGTTGGTCTCTGCATCGATTGCAATGGCGATCGTTAAAAATTAGATTAATCTGTTTTGCTCTTTCTCTACATTATATTCCTAAATGTGGGCTCTATGCTATCACATATTCCTAGCATTAAAGCAAAAATCAAAATTCAAACTATAAAAGGTTAAATTATTGATGGCTAAGGGAGCTTTTTAAAATCAATCATAATAAAGAAATAATAAACCAAGACATCAACACAAGACTTCTTCAATCTAATAATCATTCATGATTATTAAAGTATTTCACAATTTTTGAGACATTTTCATTCCAACTAACATTTTTAATATGTAAAACAGAAAATACAGGCAATTTGATACATCAGACTATCCTCAAAACAATATATACCACATACCCTTAACTAATAAAAAAGTGCTTGGTTTAATGAAAGATGAAAATAATGGTAACATTTTTGAGGAGTTTATCGGTCTCAGATCGAAAATGTATGCCATAAAACTTTTTTGTACTAAAACGGAAATTAATGAACTAATTAAAAAAGATGAAGATACTGTAGTAGAAAAGGCTAATGGAATAACAAAAGCACCACTTAAGGAAATCACATTTGATGATTATTTTAAATGTCTGTTTCACAACAAATTAGTAGAGATTAATCAAAACGTAATTATTTCAAGGAAACATAATGTATATACACTTAAACAACGTAAACTTGCACTCAGTCCGTATGATGATAAACGAATAGTAAACACATTAACAACGGATACGTATCCATGGGGATATAATTTTAGATAATTTTTAGACTGCTAAGTATAAAGCATAATTTGTATAAAAATAAAATAACCATACATTTACGTATAAATATGTTTTAAAACAAGTGTATTGTTTGCTTGTATATAGGTACCTTCTTATGTTAATTGTAAGGTTTGTTGCATGTTTTAGAATACGTAAAAACTAACTGTAAATGTAATTTTAAATAAATAAATATGAATATAACTGTAATTGATTGTATAAAATAAATTACCTCTATTCCTGTTTTATTTATGGGTAAAGTAAGGATAAAATGGGCATGTTTTATGTATGTATGTATGTATGTATGGATGTATATATAACTGTAATATGTTGTATAAAATAAACTATTTCTGTTTTCCTTTTTTTTTATTAATGACCAAAGTGCAGATTAAACAAGATTAACCATCGTTACAGTTATTTTACCAATAAAAGAATTTTATTTCCAAAGTTCATGTTGGAGGGAAAATTCAAGTTTAATATGGCGTAGCCTTGTCCACGCTTCATTTTGTTTCGAGATTCTTGCGACATCTATTGAAAACATTCAATAGACAAAAAACAATAGCGGCAAATTACACACACTTTTACAGAAAACGACGTTTTCGGTATTCTAGCAACATCTCGTTTGATAAAATTCAATAAGCAATAGCTTTAAGCGGGAAATTCAAATAAATACAGGCTCCACCCCATTGTAGGACAATTCCAGAGGGTCTTCAACAAGAGCTTCTGGTATTGTTGACAAAAGGAGCATGGTCTAACCTCTTCAGGTGAAGAATGACCTAGAAAGACCTTCTAAAGATCCAAAATTGGTAAGATGTTGATGAATGGACCATAGCCCAGATTTAGGGGAGCTGTGACCCATATATGGGAGCCCATCTGCCCCTCTACTATAATGATAGGGATAAGCAAATAACAAAAATGGTTAATGATGTGATACAAAAGAATGGCGTCATAATCAGGGACACCCTTATAGCAAAAATTACAGTGGAGTGTAAAACTGTAGAAACATTTGCTAGAAAAGGTGACGAAGAATTGTCGAGAAACTAAACAGCGACATTGTGACCGACATGAAAAGAGATATAGATGTGAGTGTCGAATAAATAAAGACATTGATTAAAGATGAGTGCAAAAAAGTTATGGAATTTGCAGAGAAAGAAATTGAAGTAAGTAATAAAAAGAAAGAAGACCTGAAAAAGGAGTTAGTGAAAATGGTGGAGTCATTAAAAAAAGAAGCAAAAGATCTTAAAGTAAGATTGGATACTTTAGAACAAACAGCAGCTGGAAGTGCAAAACCGAGCAGTTCTAAACCAACAGAGGCATGTCTGTGTAGTTGTCGTCAATAGAAAGGAATGTCTAACGTGAAAGAGGAAGTTGTGAAAGAACTGCATAAACCTGCAAGGATTAATTTCTCACGCCGTAAGGTAGTTGTTAAAGGATTGGATGATCTTTATCAAGCCGATTTAGTTGAAATGATTCCGTATGCGAGAGAAAATAAAGGTTTCCGATATATTTTAGTTATAATAGACGTTTTCTCAAAATTTGTATGGGCTCAAGCAGTAAAACGGAAAACAGGTGAATATGTCGGAAGAGCTTTACAGTTAATTGGATTCCTTATCCTACGAGTTGTATCAAGCAGAAAGACAAACTCTCGTTATCAATTTACGAAGAGCAATACTATCCGATGATTTAGATAGAGTGAAAGTTGTGTGTTCAAAGTTGGGTGTTGAAGTACCAAAGAGGGTATTCAAGTGGTTAACAATGTCGCAAAAGGCATCGTTTGACATTTTGTATTTCATTTTCGAAATAAAACGACGGTGTGATACATTCGTTAGAGATTTTTTATAAGCATGTGGTGAAAAAGTGGAGATAACCGGTGATGATGTCCAAGACATTTTAAATGAAACAAATAGTAATTACACGCGAAACGATGTATATTTTCTAAAGGAAATGTTGACAAACAGATCGGTTCTGGTCAAGAACAAAAGATTCTCCATCGTAAACATAAAGAAAACGTATAGAACACTGTTAAAGTGTGTAGATGATTTAATAATGGATGTAGCCTACGCGCAACCGAAATATTTGGGAAAGTGTATTAAGCTAATACATTTGTTCCGGCTTCCATAAACTTTAAGTCCGAACGTTAACGGTCGTCATCAGACAGTGGTGAGTTGGATAGAAGAAAAAAATTTACGAGAAGGAACGGAAAAGGCTCCAGGCTGGCAAAGTGATCCGACTCAGGCAAATGGCCATCAACTAATATGGAAGATTATAAAAAAATATACTCATTATTAATGTTAATAACTCAATAAATTTTAAAGGCAGAAACATTCAGTGTTTTGTTTCAATGTTCAGAGAGATAATTCAATTTGTAAAGTTAGTTAAAGACAAAGCCTTATTGTGTCGTTTATTTAAACACATGAGAGTATACAAACAATAGTAAGGATAAACGTTTAAAATATAATATTGAAGCATTATTTATATATACACATATAGCCTATACACTTACTATTATGTAAGGTTTTCGTAAATATTATCAATATATTCTTCTGGAAGTGAAGAAGCTTCAAAAAGTTTTTGAATAAAATATTCCCCAACCGTTAAATTATCTGTGTGCGGTTGATTAAAATTTTGGATTAATTCATCGATTTTGCTGTTTAACTTTGAGATAGAATGTTTAGAGTTTTTTATATTATCAAGAAACGTTTATCGTTTTTAGGGCAAAGAGCTACTTTAGTTTTCATTTGAGTGAACATAATATGCGGGTCAGAACCAAAAACATTCATACATTTTATAATGGTGGAATCGTCCCTAATAACGCGAAGGAAATCGTCAATTTCGAGATGTAATTTAATAACGTTTTTCTTAACACCTTTAGCTTTTTTAACAATTTGATCAATCGCTTCAATACAGTAAGTTTTAGCTTCGGTTCCATAAAATGCTTTAATAAGATTATTAGAGAACTCATCTTTGAATTTACCGATAACAGATGAGGTAATTGAGATTTTGAAACTATTCTCGCGCGGATAATTGGAAGTATCGAAGTGATTAATATTTTCAGTAATGTCTCGGTAAAAGTTTTCAGTGAATACTTTCAAAATGAAGGAATCGGAAATTCTCGAAAACATCAGCTAGTAAAGGAACATCTGTTTTCAAGTAGATAACAGAGTATTCTCCGAGAGTTGAACATGAGAAAGTATTCCAAACAGTTTTAACTCTTTTATAATCGTCATCGGAACCGGGGAGGGAAGTCAATTTATTGAATAAATCGTCTTTCTACGGAAATATTGTTTCATCAAGCTTAGCAACATCATCAACGTAGGATATCCCATATACCCATCTTATCCATCTTGAAATCACCGTTGGGAAGGCTGGTGTAGACATGATTACAGTCATGCTGCTGATGACGATGTAGGTAAGGTAAAGTGGAGAAGTATTGTAGGCAACCGTCGCATAAGAATTTGCGATGTTCAGTTTTAGAAAGTTGTTGAGAAAGTAAACGGGACATGTCCTTTATCCAACAGTAGTGATTATTTCCTAGATCATCATCGAGCAAGAGCAGATTGAAGTGTAGCCGTCGCTTGTTGGGTGAGTAGTAAAGGGGGCCAACGATTTCCCATGTCCACTTTCCATCTTTCAAAACGGATTCAGTCCCGTAGACATTCACAGAGCAATGGTTCTTCGATTCAAATTTCGGTATGCCAGTTAATTTCATAGGAAATTGGATACCGTCGTTGTCCAAAGTGTGGGAGTAATGTGGATAGGAAGTAGTTCTTTGCGGGTTCGCTTGTGCGGGATACAGAGCTGACGTAATTGCCCATGCGAAGCAGGCCCGATCGTCGTTTCGCACATTCACAACCGCTTTCTTGAATAAAATTTGTTTCAGTAAGAGAATGTAGGAATCTCAGCGGATTGTACTTGTTAAAGTTGATTTCAAGGAAAAGAACCCTTTCTAAAATCCATCCTGTAGAAATGGGGAAATGTTAAATGAAATGAAACGTATACTAAAAAGATGAGTTACCTGACTCTCGTTCTTGAAACTCTGATGCTTTAGCCTCAAGTATCTCAGAGAAGTTTTGTAAAAGATCGATCGATCGAGTCACAACTTTGTTGTTGGTGTTGAAGGATTTAATTTCAACCAACTATTTGGTTTTGTGCACGTAACGTCCAAAAACTTCGAGATTTATTTTAAGCGTGTCGTGAAGGTGGATCTGATTACGTATAACACGCAAGCATTTGTCGAGAACATCGGTTAAAAAGTCGTTATACGATAGAAGGTACTTCGCAGACGTAATACGAAACGAAGCAATCCTGCTAGCAAAAGCAAAGGAAAGAAAACCGATTCCCTCCTCAAGAGGTGAACAACAACTTTGTTTATGCTGTAGGGTGCGCAGGTGACCGTTGTATATTTTGTACGTTTCACACCAGCGGTCGGAAGAGGTGGCAGATGCAGTACATTTCTGTTTTTTATTCGGTAGCGAGGAATTAGGATGGTACTGTACTCGTTTACGACTCGAAGTTTTTGATGTCGTTTTAAATTGTCAGATCGCGTAAAGGATGTATCGCAGTCCGGACAACGAATCATATAGGTTAGATGTAACAGAGGTGTCTCGAGAAAGACTGAGGAGGACCGTGTGCGAAGTAGATTTAACAATGTAAGAAAATGTGAAGGAGTTGGAGAAAATGAAGAAGGTGAGAGTTGTTAGGGGGGTGGGGTGGTTTGAAAATATTTAAGAGACATGTATAGAGGAAAAGATTAAGTAAAATGTCTGAATTGGGACAGTGTGATGCAGCACATGCGTCAGTGATTAGCTTGGACGAATCGGAGCTGTCAGCGATGCTGGAGGAGTTCTTCCACAACGATGAGTTGGTAACGAAAACAGTCGGTGGAGGAAAATCATGTGTAGGAGATGTAGCCACGGAAAGGATAGCAGTACCTGTGGGTAGTACATCGCGGACGCCTGCAGTATGAAGCCTAATAAGCGTACATATAACAGAAGAGTGTCGGGCGGTCCGTTGGATTGTTCAAAGCTTATGGACCAGGTGGGAAAAGCAGTGAAGACACTTCAACGGGAGAAGCGAAAACGTGAAGGTGAAATAAAGGACCATGGCATGAAGGACGCTTCAGCTTTGGAACAAATAAAGCGGAAAGTGATAGAGTTGGAGGATCTGAAGAAAAGTCGTGAAAGCAGCTGTAGAATGGTGGTGGAAGGTAGAAAACGAGTGGAAGAGGTGGAGCAGAAGTTAAATGAATTGCAAACACAATTCTTGAACATATTTAATTAATATTGTAAATATAGTAATATAAAATAAATGATTGTATTGTNTCAACTCCTGAATACCGCAAGGTATCAACCTTCGGATGCTGTACCAGTGCTACATCTCATCATAGACACAGCAATGTGTCCAACGCTTTTATAAATCGGTTCTTCTCAGAACCACAACTTTTGATAGTCACATCTTACTACGACTACACAGCGGTGTGACTACAACAGTAACCATTTAACAGTTACACGTTTACAATCGATGACGTTCCATCAGTTACCTACTCCTCTGTGCTAGAATCTTTATTATCTTACCCTACTCATGTCAATTTCTACTACAGAGTTTTATATAAACAGGTAGTATGTATGTAAGTATGCGTGTATGTATTTATGTATTAACAAATAAAATATTAATGTCAATTTCTTCTACACACATTTACACAAACAGGTATTATGTATGTAGGTATATGTGTATGTATGTATATATTTACATATACAAGAAACTAAAACGTTGGATTCAACAAAGAGTTAGCTCTATACCTTTTTCTTAGCACACAGGATGTGCTGTAATCAGCAGATAGACAATATGTATGTATTTAGGTGTGTATGTATATGCATGTTGTACACAAAAAAAAACAATGCTTGATCACTTTACCTTTCCAGTTATTATTATCTTACTAGATTTTTGTATGTATAAAATCATGTAAATTACAAGGTGAATATAAGTAGTCATTTTTTAGGTCATCAAATGACGGACATTTCAGATCTTCTTTAAAATTCCGTACATGACGTAGCCTACGATACCGCTCCCTTTTGCTTTACGTCACGGAGGTAGTGTTCTATCTTCCGACAGAAACAAACGGGTCTTTTTTTGCTCCAAACGGTCCATGTTGTCACCATTGCATCGGAAGTTTTCAAAGCATCGCTTTGGAAAATAGTGAAGGGTGCCGTGGTAGTTTGTAACGTTGTACCTTTGAAAATGATGTAGTAACAAATGTTGATATTTTCAAGAGAAGAAGTCTTCTGCTGAACGAATGGAAGATGTGGGAATTTATAGGATTTGGAGGAGTGGGGTATGAGTACGGTGAAAAGAATTGTAGGAGGAGGAAGATGTGAGTGGGGGAAGCGAGGATCTACAGAGCTCTTAATATAGAAGGAAATATATATTGTGTAATCAGTAATGGTGTAGGCAGCATGGGATTCGTTTGTAGAACATCATGGTTCGAGAACCGTTCATTACGATTATTTAATGGTATAGAAGTCGGTGTGCTACCTATATAGTATCGCACAGACTTCGGAGCGGACGTATGGACGTAAGGACGAGTGGATACAGTCATAGCGATCTGGTTTGAATATTGAGAATAATTACCGACAGTTTTTGCCAGTCAACGGTGAAAGATGCGATAATAGCGAAAATATAATGAAGGGTTATGTGCAGCATAAATACACGATGGAAAGTAATTGTTCATTGGAACATATTCTGAGACGTAGTGTGTGTGACAACATTAACGAATACACGTGTACCGAAGGGAAGGTGTTGTTAAACTTACATGAAAACACAACATTGGTGTTGTGTAGCAGTTGCTATGAAGAAGACGGTGTAGGGGAGGAGGTTTGTAAATGTGAGAATATAGTGTTGGTGTTCGTATTACATGTTCACGGTAGACATCATCACCATTGTTACCAATGCGGAAGACCACTGACAACAGGAGATATGTGTGATGCAAATATACTGCAGCCAGACTTCATGGGGGACTCATCGACAAACGTAAAATTACAGATTTTAGAGTTATTGTTAGGTTGTGTAAGAAACGGTACGTATGGATGTGGTGGTAGGACATCTTCTCCAAACAATGGGAAAAAAAGGAAGTTGTTTGATGTAGAGTGAGTGAGGCAGAAGATAGTGGAAAGAGCGGAAATTGTACTGTTTAGTAAACTGGCTGAAGCTGATAATGTAGTAAATGTGTATTTCATAAATATATTATAAATAATTAATAGTTTATAATATGTTATTAATTTACACCACACGTAAATTAGAAGGCCGCAGCTTTGTTGAGTGAACAACCATACTTGCGAACATTTGCGACAAAGATTTCTGACACATGCGTATACGGAATATGTGAGCACCACATTAGCGCATGGGGATTAGCATGATAGAGTAATCGACGCATGCGTATTACGCGAAAACGCAGGTGTGAACTGTGCAGATGACGTCACGTCTGCAAACCATATTCCGGTGGTGGTTGAGAGACGAAAAATTTGTTCAGTAGGAGCGTGCGGGGTAAGAGGGGAGTACTTGGTAAGCGGAGAGCGTTGTTTCATTCTGTTTTAGAACATTCTATGAAGTGGACGGTAAGATTTTTAAAAAGAATGGTTAGGAAAAATTTAAAGAAGCCGGCAGTGCCGAAATTCCGTTTCGGGAAGTTAAGGCGGGTGCTGTAAGTAGAATGAAATATTTACTAAAATTATTTTGTATTAATTGTGTAATATTTTAAAACAATCATATTTTGTTTGAAGTATGAAATAGTTGGAGTCGTTACCACTATGGCGGCGTTATCCGTTGCCACAACCACCACGACGGTGGCAGCGGTCTCCGACGTGGAGCGGTTCGGGGACGATGTCCACCACAAGCAGGGCGACCCCGGCACAAACGCTGCCGCCACCGACGACAACGGCTCCAGCATTGCAACAATGGGAAGAGTTGATTGGAAAAGGTACATGTGCCACAGATGTGACGATGCCTCTAATCCTGCAGCTGTCGGAGAAAGAGACGCAACTAGTGGAAGAAGAACATAGGTTGCGTCTCGAAGAAGGCGCCCTAGGGCATGAGGTGGAAACGAAGCGCCCGAGGTATGAGCGGCTCTGTGAGGGTGCGCAGAAGCTGGTGCAGCAGTTGGCGCATGTACCTAAAGACCCGGGGAAAAAGGCGGGTCAGGGGCGTTAAGTTCGAACGGGGTACTTGTGTGAATTCAGCTACTGTGATAGTGCCAACTTTTAGACCGAGTTGTCGGTATTAACAGTGGCAGAGGGGTCTCTTTTTTTAATACCACTCCTTATAACTCTAATTAATTCTAAGTTAAGGGTAGAAACTGAATTCCTTAATAACAGCGGCTCACCACTTTCGCTGGATGGAAAACGTTCTTCACTGAAAGGCAAACTTTTTTTATTGAAACATTTTCGCGCTATCGTCCACCCTTCATACACTTTCTGGGACTAAAAGTATAGGGGTAAACCATGTAAAAAAAATATTCTCATACTTTTTTACGTGGGATAATTTTAGTTACCCTCAAACATACATTTTACAAGAGGAACACTTTTTTTTTACTGCTTCTATNACTATGTAATAAAATTTATTATTTTTTAAATCAATCTTAGGTATAGCGTTATTTACGTCAAGGTCTATTAAACCAATCTAGTACGACGAATTCTCATCTAAATGTATTGGTGGATAAAAGTTATTATTTAAAATAGAAGATCTCTTATTAGTAAACATGAGCAGATACGACAATTTAGCATCTGTCTGTATGGGTTTCTTTTCCCTATCCTTGTTTTAAATCGATACCAATGATAGAGTAAAACAAACTATTGTATCTTATATACTGCTTTATGCTTTATATAAAAAATCAATACATAAGTGTCCACAATTCCAAGTTTTATATGACTGATACCGGGTATAATTATATCTTATTGTACATAATCCATCTAAATTTATCGCTTCCAATGGCGGTCTTAAATTACCAAACGAATCAAAATACTCTACAGGCCTGACGCTGGAAGCTATCGGAAATTTTAAAATGGCGTGGATGCGCGGTGGCAAAAGTAGGCAGTTTCAGGTATAGTAATTGCAGCCCTCTTTTTTCAGTATTCCAATCAGCGGCTTAGATTAAATATTTAAAATAAATATCTGACAGCTTATTTGTGTATCGTTTCCGAGTGACTTACCCAAATAGGTCATAAATTTGGCAAGTACCTGCGCGACCGTTCGCCAGCTTCCTTCGTCGGTAGATCCTTTCTCCTTATAGGCAGTCCAGTGGGTTCCCTTTCCGCTATTATCATCCAAATTAATAACGTCCGACTCGTTTTTTCTAATTTTCTTAGGTAATCGATCACGTGAAAATATACCTCGAAAATTAGGTACTTTTAATGCTTTTATAAAATTAGCAATGCTGATATCAGTTAGAGGTTTATTTGGTAATTTTATTGAAAGCTTTGTTTTACTCATAAAAAAAGTCCCAATCCTTTTTGATACGGTTTCAGATACAACCCTCTTCCTCCTTTCACAGCTACATCTTTCATTTCTCGATTATGCCTTTGATCTTCTTCAAGTTTGCGTTTTGCGTTCCTAGCCGAATTTATTGCATTAGATATTTGTGCCGCTCCACCACCTAACGCCCCTAAAGCACTTAGTCCAGCAAATATTGGAATTAGTGGTAGAATACCGCCTCTTTTCGGAATTTTAATTACACGTGGTGTTTTCTTTCGACTATTACTACATGCAATTGTTTCCTTTGCTGCCTGAATTGCTGTCTGAATTGTTCCAGAAATATTATTAGGTTTCTTTTGAAGTATTTCATTCTTTATATCTTTAATGAGTCCACTAAAGGTTATTTTACTCTGATTTTGTTGTTTTCTTTTTGATGACGTTGATTGTTTCTTTACTCCCATATTGATAATGTTGTTGATATTAATGAATGAACTTCAGGTAAATTAGTAAACAATGTTTTACCTTTTATTAGGTGTATCAGTCGTTTAATTACTATTATCNTTTAAGTGAGTTTGAAAGTGTTAACATTTTGTCAACTTTATTTTTTTTTATTTTTTTCTTTTAGATTCCAATAATTTAGGTTGGGTAGCATCTTTTAAGAACATAACTTACTACAAGAATATATCTCCTTATGCTTCAAAAAAATTTATAAATGGTCCGTTTTACACTATTATCCCCATCATTTATTACGTTGAGGGATTTCATAAATATGTTTCTTCTGTTCGTATCCTACATATCATTACCTAACTTTTCATATACTACTCACTCGTCTAACTCATTAATTACACTAACTTATTTTTTTTTAAACATATCGACTTCCACCAAATTTACTATCATAACTTTTCTTCTGCGACACCTCTCCATTAAAATCATAAACGGGTAATACATTGTAAATAACAAATTTTATCTTCTCTACGCTTCTTCCATTATTCCACTTTTTCACCAATAACAATTATTACAGTTCCAACATTACATAAAAACTTATGTCACCACTCCTACCTTCCTAATCCCCCACTATTCTACACTCCTTCATCATCCCCACTATTCGCCCCCTCCATCTTTCTTCTTATATAAACCATTGAAACTTTCGTACAGCATCACTTCATGAGAAGGGTCTTGCGGTTTACAATGGGTCTTTCTCGTGTATCCACTGTCCTTTCACCATTCCGACAAACAACCAATTCAACTGTACCCATCACCCAGTTGCAATGCAACATTTGTCGACGTCTTCGTAAAAGCTGTGACGTTGCAACAGGGTTCTGTTGTCAAGAATGTCTTGATAACACACCTCTACTTTTTTGTCACAGCTGCAGAATGTATCACGACAATGTTGTGAACTCCTGCTGTCGACCTTGTCGTGAGGTGGTTCACTCATACCTCTGCGAAAAGTCGGGTCTTCTTTATGAGATCGACGATACCCATACACTTTCCTGCCTACTCTGCACTACAGGAGAACAAAGGCATCATCTCTTTCGCTCTATTATGCTGACACCATCCTTGCACCAACTTTTTTTCTCATTACCTTTCCCTTCCCTTCCCTCCCAAACTTTCCTTTTCCACACCATTGACCTTGACACACTTCTTCACATATATATACCTTAAATGATGGTTATGGGTGCAAACAAATTCGCAACTGCAAATCTCACCGCACCATCCGCAATGAATGTGGACTTCGTCGTGGAGGTGAACTTCTAACATCCACAGATTCAGCACTCGCGTATACAACGATATTATTCTACCATTATTCGCTCCATACCGGCAACTCCCACACACAGGTAGATAACAAAGATTATTCCTATCGCAGTACAACACGTAAGCAGAACAAGCTTTATAGTTAATTTTGTACTCAAAGAGTTTACGGGCTACGCTCCACCTTTTCATCCGACTGATGTCACTTACATACCTCATTGCTTTATTTTCACTATACTGCTGTCTATCCAAGTAGTCTCCTCTATGAAACACGACATTACGATGTACTTCGTCCAAAACCTCCACATGTTCAACAATATTCCAATATTGTACGTCTGCTACATCATCACACACTTCATGGATGCAGTTGCCGCTACTTACATCCATTCTCACACTTCAATTTTCATACTTCTACCTTTTATGTGCAACACTGCTTTGGTTGTCTTTCATTTATACTTCCCTCCACTCAACCACCTTTTTTCCTCCTCCTAAACGTATCTCTACTTCTTTCCCTCTCCAACAAATAATTTCCTTTCAAAATCCGCATTCTTTCTAGTATAAATTCAACAATATATGTATTAATGCTTACACTGACTGACATCGCCAAGAGCCAATAACATCATGTGACCAGTAACAGCAACTGTTTAACAGTGTGGGAACACTCGGTATAGCAGTAAACAATTCAAATGTGTAATAATCTGTAGCTGGAAGTAGGCATGATAAACAGAAAACTTTCATTTACGAAGATCTACAATCGACCGAATATGTTCTGATTCGACGGGATGGTCCAAAAACCTCACTGCAATTCTCATACGATGGGCCATACAAAGTGCTTAAACGAGGCGAACATTCATTCATTGTTCAACTTCCCAACACAAGCAAATCAGTATCTATCCAGAGACTCAAACCAGCATATATTGTGACAGATGAACAACATCCTCAACCTATACCTACAAAGAAGAAAATGGACGATCGACCAGCACATACAACAACCCGGTCCGGTCGTCGAGTACATTTCCCAAGATACATCTGAACAGGTTAAACCACATCGTTCCTCACTGGAAGGGGGGTCCTGTGGGAACACTCGGTATAGCAGTAAACAATTCAAATGTGTAATAATTAAAGTTCATCATTTCTGCCGACTTAGTAAAATCGCGGTACAGTGCGGCTAACTAGGTCATAGACATTTACACACACATATGTAAACTGCTGAACTAACTATTGCCATTAAACTAATGTAAATAATTTTTGTATAAATAGCTTGTAAAGAATTGAATAAAT
>NW_020438899.1:114263-126899 GCF_000699045.2 Agrilus planipennis
TTCATTTCTGTATTATATTTTCTTTTTACGTTTTTTCTTTCGATTTACAATTTTATTCGCATCATTAGCGTTGGTATTTGTGGTGGTAACCACTTGATCTAAATGTTCTAAAGTTGATAAAATGCAAATTTTAGCCTTCTCCAAGTTTCGTTTACATTTTTTTAAAAATGAAATGTAACCTTTCTTATCAAACATATTGTTATTGGAATTATTATTATTTTTATAAGCCATTCCCAATTTTATCTTAGCTTTCATAGCACCAGCCACTCCTAATGCTGCCATCTTTTCACCAATTGTTGAATTGTTTGCCTTCAATCGTTTTAATGCTTTTTCAGCTAGTGTCCTATCAGCTTTGTTATCAAACATATTGTTATTGGAATTATTATTATTTTTATAAGCCATTCCTAATTTTATCTAAGCTTTCATCGCACCAGCCACTCCTAATGCTGCCATCTTTTCACCAATTGTTGAATTGTTTGCCTTCAACCGTTTTAATGCTTTTCCAGCTAGTGTCCTATCAGCTTTGTGACGCTGATAGAAATCTTTTTCCTGTTCATAAAACAGATCATGAGCTTTACACGCATTATCCAGTTCATTTATCCCCGATTGGTATCTGTGTTTATCAAGTTTAGTATTAGAACCGAAAAAGTTATAGCCCGGTATATGTAACTCGTATGGTATGGAATAAATCGTTTTATCTAAAAATCCTTTACCATATCTCATTATCCTTTGTTATGATTAATGATTACTGAAATGAACTAATATAAAAAGTGGAATAGAACATCATTTTATACTAGTCATAGAAGGTAGGTATATCCGGAAAGATGAAAGTAGTAAAGCAGAAAACTACATTCGATATTGAAAATAATATGTTAATAAATCAAATTGAAAAGCATAGCAAATCATTTCCTACAACATTAAGATGTCTCATTATTGGACCTTCAAACTGTAAAGAAACTAATGTAATGGTCAGTTTAATTGATCATTCAACATATATAAATTGCTGTTTAAAAAAGCCCCTACCGACTATACAAAAACAGACCTAAAAAATTATAAAGGTATTCTACAGAAAACAAACACTCCTAAACGCCATTACCTGCAGAACAAACAAATCGCAGGCAGTAGATCCTAAAAATACAAGAAAATAATAGCACCTTTAATTGGTAAGGGAATGTTTTTGATGAACAATAACGTTGTGACAAACAACCTGATTGATTATACACACTGGAACGATCCCAACGAATTAGTTGATAGATTACGTTTATTGACTGCGTCACCACAGGCAGGTCATACGGGGCATCAAAACGAAATTAATTCTATAATAGAAAAATTGCCAGAAGCAAGCATTATAGAATAATAATATTAATCTTGTTGAAATGGTACCATATGCTGAGTTAAACAATGGTTACAAGTATATTTTAGTAGTTATCAATTGTTTTTCAAAATTCGTGTGGCTTACCCTTTGAAAACTAAATCAGCTCGAGAAGTGTCAAAGGTAATGAAATTTATTNACTCAACCACCTTTTTTCCTCCTCCTAAACGTATCTCTACTTCTTTCCCTCTCCAACAAATAATTTCCTTTCAAAATCCGCATTCTTTCTAGTATAAATTCAACAATATATGTATTAATGCTTACACTGACTGACATCGCCAAGAGCCAATAACATCATGTGACCAGTAACAGCAACTGTTTAACAGTGTGGGAACACTCGGTATAGCAGTAAACAATTCAAATGTGTAATAATCTGTAGCTGGAAGTAGGCATGATAAACAGAAAACTTTCATTTACGAAGATCTACAATCGACCGAATATGTTCTGATTCGACGGGATGGTCCAAAAACCTCACTGCAATTCTCATACGATGGGCCATACAAAGTGCTTAAACGAGGCGAACATTCATTCATTGTTCAACTTCCCAACACAAGCAAATCAGTATCTATCCAGAGACTCAAACCAGCATATATTGTGACAGATAAACAACATCCTCAACCTATACCTACAAAGAAGAAAATGGACGATCGACCAGCACATACAACAACCCGGTCCGGTCGTCGAGTACATTTCCCAAAATACATCCGAACAGGTTCAACCACATCGTTCCTCACTGGAAGGGGGTTCCTGTGGGAACACTCGGTATAGCAGTAAACAATTCAAATGTGTAATAATTAACGTTCATCTTTTCTGCCGACTTAGTATAATCGCGGTACAGTGCGACTAACTAGGTCATAGACATTTATACACGCATATGTAAGCTGCTGAACTAACTATTGCCATTAAACCAATGTAAATAATTTTTGTATAAATAGCTTGTAAATGATTGAATAAATCAGTTTAACACCAGGCTCGCTATTATTAGATACTACAACAGTATCAACTCCTGAATACCGCAAGGTATCAACCCTCGGATGCTGTACCAGTGCTACATCTCATCATAGACACAGCAATGTGTCCAACGCTTTTATAAATCGGTTCTTCTCAGAACCACAACTTTTGATAGTCACATCTTTCATCTCATACGACAGAGTGTGGCTACAGTGGTGACCCCGACTACGAACGCATGGTCAGTGATGAACTACGATTGGTGACCACAGCCGCAACCTTTTGAGGATGATCTGCCGCCTTCACACATTATCCACCGGCCAGTCCTCATCAGGACTGCAATGTTCACCCTACGGAGCAGCGCAGCCTTGTTCCACGACACGCAGCATGTAAAATAACGACACCGCCCAGGCCAGCCGCAACGTAACGCCCAACCTTGCCACAACACACCGCCGTTCACCATGTCCCTTGACCGACTAGACGTCAAATTGCCAACTATGCGCGATAAGAATCTGGATGAAACAGCAGAGATCGCCGATTACCTCATGGAAGCAACTCAAACACAGTCCATGATAGCAGCTACAGACACACCTACTCTCCAGTATGATACCATCCAACAACTGACCAACAAGGTACAGGCACTCCAGATGGATCTAAATCATATAAGACAACACATCGCTGGAAAATTGAAGAACCAACACCATAGCTGACGTCACCAAACCAATTATCGGTGCAGATTTTCTTGCACACTACCAATTGCTGGTAGACTTAAGCAACCAACGACTCCTGGATCGACTCACACACCTCACCACCTCTGGTCAACTAATCAACTGCAGCCAACCTTCCGTCACTTTCGTCACAGAAACGAAACCGACCACTTCTGCATACCACGAGATACTTCAGCATTTTCCCTCATTAACTCGACCCAGCGGCCAGATCACCTTTTCGAAACATTCAACAAGGCACTATATCAACACTACCCCCGGTCCACCAGTAGCATGTAAACCACGACGTTTAGCCCCGGACCGTTTCTCTGCAGCCAAGAGAAAATTTGAAACGTTGGTACAACTGGGTATCGCACGTCCCTCCTCCAGCCCCTGGGCATCGCCACTGCACATGGTCCCAAAGGAAGACGATGAATGGCGCCCATGCGGAGACTACCGTGCTCTCAATGCGAAAACAATCCCAGACAGATATCCTGTACGCAACATTGATGACTTCACACATGCACTGGCAAACAAGACAATTTTCTCTACTATCGACCTAGTTCGAGCTTATAACCAAATTCCAGTTGCAGAAGAGGACATCCCAAAAACAGCAATTACAACACCGTTTGGTTTGTTCGAGTTTCCGTACATGAATTTTGGATTACGCAACGCCAGCCAAACATTCCAACGCTTTATCGACGAAGTGTTACACGGTCTTGACTTCTGTTTTGCTAACATTGACGATATACTGGTCGCATCGAAAAATGCTGAACAGCACAAGCAGCATTTACACACCTTATTTACTCGCCTGCATTCCTACGGAATATTGCTTAATCAAGCAAAATGCAATTTTGGTAAACGAGAAGTCTCTTTTCTAGGTTATTCTGTCTCGGCAAATGGAATACGCCCTTTACCCGACAGGGTAACAGCAATCTCCAATTTCCCCAAGCCTACTACCGCAAAACAATTGCGACGATTCCTAGGTATGCTCAACTTTTACAGAAAGTTCCTGCCTAACGCTGCCCGCACTCATTCTGCTCTGAATGAACTCCTAATGGGGAAAATCAAAGGAAATGCACCACTTCAATGGAATCCCACAGCCAACGAGGCATTCAATTCAAGTAAGGAGCAACTGGCGCAAACTACTCTCTTGCACCATCCACAACCAGATGCTACCTTAGCAATTTTCTGTGACGCATCCGACCATCACTTGGGCGCTGCGTTACAACAATTCCACAATGGAACCTGGGAACCCCTGGCATTTTATTCTTCCAAATTATCGAACGCTGAAGCCAAATACAGCGCTTTCGACAGAGAGCTTCTCGCGATTTATCGCACTATTAAGCATTTCCGCCATTTTCTCGAAGCCCGTGACTTCATCATTTTTACAGATCACAAGCCCCTTACCTTTGCTTTCCGTCAGAACCCTGACAAATGCTCTCCCAGACAGTCGCGGCACCTCAATTTTATTAGCCAGTTCTCAACGAACATCCAGCATATTTCTGGGAAAGATAACATTATTGCCGACACACTCTCACGAATTTCTGAGTTATCAACATATGTTGACTACGAAGCCCTTTCTTTTGCGCAGGAATCCCACAAGGAACTTCAAGAGTATCTCAACTCAAATCAATCCCTAAAACTCATACGAATTCACATTCCCGGCTCGAACAAAGCCATTTTCTGCGACATTTCTACTAGTACGGCAAGACCTTTTTTAACTCCAACATTTCGTTTTGCTGCATTCAAACAGTTACATTTCCTAACGCATCCTGGCATCCGTGCATCCATAAAACTTGTGACCCAGCGATTTATTTGGCCATCTGCTAATAAAGATTGTGCCAAGTGGGCACGCGAATATCTCCCTTGTCAAAAAGCAAAGATTATCCGCCATGTTTTTCCACCCTTGGGAAAATCCGAATTACCATCAGAGAAATTTGAGTACGTCCACATAGGCATAGTTGTGATGTCGCCCTCATAAGGACACCGTTATTGTCTCACGTGTGTAGACAGATTCACACGTTGGCTTGAGGCTATTCCCATGGTGGATCAGGAAGCCACAACGGTCGCACGGACCTTTTACGAAGAATGGATCTGTCGTTATGGCGCACCCCTAAGAATCACCACGGACCAAGGTAGACAGTTTGAGTCTCAGCTTTTCAAGGAGCTTTCGCATTTAACAAACTCAAAACATATCCACACAACGGCATACCATCCCGCAGCCAATGGTATGGTTGAGCGATTACACCGACAATTAAAAGCCGCCATAACATGCCATCAGAACAGTAGCTGGACCAGGATTCTTCCCACTGTTCTTCTGGGCATTCGTGCAGCCTGGAAATATTATATGGTAAACCACTTCGTCTACCAGGCGAATTTCTGGCACCGAATACCCGACAGTCTCACACCACCACCCAGACATACGTACAGCAGCTTCGCGATCACTTTCAACTTCTGCAATCTGTAGCTGGAAGTAGGCATGGTAAACAGAAAACTTTCATTTACGAAGATCTACAATCGGCCGAATATGTTCTGATTCGACGGGATGGTCCAAAAACCTCACTGCAATTCTCATACGATGGGCCATACAAAGTGCTTAAACGAGGCGAACATTCATTCATTGTTCAACTTCCCAACACAAGCAAATCAGTGTCTATCCAGAGACTCAAACCAGCATATATTGTGACAGATAAACAACATCCTCAACCTATACCTACAAAGAAGAAAATGGACGATCGACCAGCACATACAACAACCCGGTCCGGTCGTCGAGTACATTTCCCAAAATACATCCGAACAGGTTCAACCACATCGTTCCTCACTGGAAGGGGGTTCCTGTGGGAACACTCGGTATAGCAGTAAACAATTCAAATGTGTAATAATTAACGTTCATCTTTTCTGCCGACTTAGTATAATCGCGGTACAGTGCGACTAACTAGGTCATAGACATTTATACACGCATATGTAAGCTGCTGAACTAACTATTGCCATTAAACCAATGTAAATAATTTTTGTATAAATAGCTTGTAAATGATTGAATAAATCAGTTTAACACCAGGCTCGCTATTATTAGATACTACAACAGTATCAACTCCTGAATACCGCAAGGTATCAACCTTCGGATGCTGTACCAGTGCTACATCTCATCATAGACACAGCAATGTGTCCAACGCTTTTATAAATCGGTTCTTCTCAGAACCACAACTTTTGATAGTCACATCTTACTACGACTACACAGCGGTGTGACTACAACAGTAACCATTTAACAGTTACACGTTTACAATCGATGACGTTCCATCAGTTACCTACTCCTCTGTGCTAGAATCTTTATTATCTTACCCTACTCATGTCAATTTCTACTACAGAGTTTTATATAAACAGGTAGTATGTATGTAAGTATGCGTGTATGTATTTATGTATTAACAAATAAAATATTAATGTCAATTTCTTCTACACACATTTACACAAACAGGTATTATGTATGTAGGTATATGTGTATGTATGTATATATTTACATATACAAGAAACTAAAACGTTGGATTCAACAAAGAGTTAGCTCTATACCTTTTTCTTAGCACACAGGATGTGCTGTAATCAGCAGATAGACAATATGTATGTATTTAGGTGTGTATGTATATGCATGTTGTACACAAAAAAAAACAATGCTTGATCACTTTACCTTTCCAGTTATTATTATCTTACTAGATTTTTGTATGTATAAAATCATGTAAATTACAAGGTGAATATAAGTAGTCATTTTTTAGGTCATCAAATGACGGACATTTCAGATCTTCTAAGTTGATAATATTAATATTTTTATCATCCAGAATATCTTGAATCCATTTGACCTTCTCTTGACCTTTTACATAAATGGTTGTTGCATCCTTGCATGTTCAGAACATGCCTTATCATGCCTTACAAACTAGAGTGGGTGGATCGGCTTGCGAGTTTAGATGATTTAGGGAGCCGGACCATAGGTTCAACCATTATGGAAGGGTTCTTAAAGAGAAACCAGACTAAGACAAGACCCTGAACTCGCAGAAGCTCTTTCAGTACTCAGGGTGGAAGCACGGGGATCGGTATGGCACTCTGATGCACAATACTGCGATGAGAAAGGCAACGGGAAATCACCACATTATGATCCCGAGTACAACGTACGCAAAAATTAAATGATGGCGTCCTCTGGGGTATAGCATTCCTGACGTAAACTAGACATATCAGTACTGCATGAAATTAAATAAAAGTAAAACTAAAATACTGGTTTGCAAGGGAAGAAAAAGTAGGGAAAGAGCGAATATAAAGATATAAATATTAGAAGAAGTGGCTGATTTTAGATATCTAGGAAGTCAGATAAGTCAGGACGGAAGGAGTAGTAGGGATATAAAGCTGAGGATAGCGCAGGGTCGTGTCGCTTATAATAAATAGAAGTCACTTCTATGCTCGCGAACGGTTAATTTAGATATTCAAAAAAGATTGTTAAAGGTGTATGTTTGGAGTGCGGCGTTGTACGGGTGCGAGACATGGACTGTGGGAGCGGCGGAAAAGAAAAGATTAGAAGTCTTCGAAATGTGGTGTTTTAGGCAAATGATGAGGATAACGTGGGTAGAAAAATTTAGAAATGAAGTGGTATTAGAAAGAATAGGAGAACAGAGAACTCTACGGAAGTCAATAAAAAATAGGCGAGAGAGGTTGATAGGACACCTTCTCAGGCATTAAGGTCTCAGAAACATATTAGAGGCAGAAACAGGAGTTAGGAGGGGTAGAAGTAGACCTAGGTTAGATTACTGTTCGAAAATAGTTAAGGATGTGGGTTGTTCTAGTTTTAGGGAAATGCGAAGTTTAGCTCAGGATAGGAAAGTGTGGAGGTACGTGTCCAATCAGTCTTAGGACTGACGACCTTAAGATGATGATGATTCCATCTTCCCAGGATAATCCGTGAAAGTTCCTTTTCAACCAACAATTTTCACTTACGTATTTCGGTGATAGAGATTGATATTGATGTGGCGGTTTAAATAAAAATACAATTATGTCTTCATTCGAAAGATTGCAAACGGATACTTCTTTTGCAACAAATTGATTATTGTTTGTTTTAAAACCTTGTAAATCAATGATTACAGTCTTTTTCATTATATTTTAAAAACCGTGCAAGCATGCATCACTAAACTGTTTTTGAACATTACTATCTACTACTGTAGTTTTTTTATATTGAAAACAGAGAATAATAATAATAAACACATAAGAATAGGTCACATTATACTGATAATGATATGACTAATTCTTATCAGCTGAGGGACCTTTTTCAGTAAAATAGGTGGTTGAAATGTGTTTATGACTAATTTTGTTAATTGTGGTTGGTCGATATATATCTTCACTGTTTCTATTGTTGTTGTTGTTACTGCTACCATTAAATCTTACAACCATATCTCTTTTTTTTTTTAATTTACTATCTTCCCTGTAATGTAATGCGACTGTTATAACCTCCTGCCTGGAGTTAACTAAGTTCACATTTTGGTCTACTATTTTATGTGTTATATTATTTATAGTGTGAGTGGTTATCGGGAAATAAATAACATTATTTGGTTTCTCTACAATTTTATATCCAGGTGGAACGGTTAGAATAGAATGTATGAATCATACGTACCGATTCACCGTTCGTATAGTCGTCTATATCTTTTACTTCATAACTCCCTATAGGTATCTCTATTGCTCTAGTTTTATCTTTTTTCTTATCAATTATCTTTGTAGAAAGTCTAAGAATTTTATTACTTTTACTTTCATCGTTGTCGTCATCACTGTCATCGACTATGTAATAAAATTTATTATTTTTTAAATCAATGTTAGGTATAGCGTTATTTACGTCAAGGTCTATTAAACCAATCTCGTACGACGAATTCTCATCTAAATGTATTGGTGGATAAAAGTCATTACTTAAAATGGAAGATCTCTTATTAGTAAACATGAGCAGATACGACATTTTAGCGTCTGTCTGTATGAGTTTCTTTTCACTCTCTTTGTTTTAAACCGATACCAATGATAGATTAAAACAAACTGTTGTATCTTATATACTGCTTTATTTTTTATATAAGAAATCAATACATAAGTGTCCACAATTCCAAGTGTTATATGACTGATACTGGGTATAATTATATGTTATTGTACATAATCCATCTGAATTAAAATAATTTATCGCTTCCAATGGTGGTCTTAAATTACCGAACGAATCAAAGTACTCTACGTTAGATCCTTTCTTCTTATAGGCAGTCCAGTGGGTTCCCTTTCCGCTATCGTTATCCAAATTAATAACACCCGACTCATTTTTTCTAATTTTCTTAGGTAATCGATCACGTGAAAATATACCTCGAAAATTAGGTACTTTTAATGCTTTTATAAATCTACCAATGCTGATATCAGTTAGAGGTTTATTTGGTAATTTTATTGGAAGCTTTGTTTTACTCATAAAAAAAGCCCCAATCCTTTTTGATACGGTTTCAGGTACAACCCTCTTCCTCCTTTCACAGCTACAGCTTCCATTTCTCGATTATGTCTTTGATCTTCTTCAAGTTTGCGTTTTGCGTTCCTAGCCGAATTTATTGCATTAGCTATTTGTGCCGCTCCACCACCTAACGCCCCTAAAGCACTTAGTCCAGCAAATATTGGAATTAGTGGTAAAATACCGCCTCTTTTAGGAATTTTAATTACACGTGGTGTTTTCTTTCTACCATTACTACATGCAATTGTTTTCTTTGCGGCTTGAATTGTTGTCTGAATAGTTCCAGAAATATTTTTAGGTTTCTTTTGAAGTATTTCATTCTTTATATCTTTAACGAGTCCACTAAAAGTTATTTTACTCTGTTTTTGTTGTTTTCTTTTTGATGACGTTGATTGTTTCTTTACTCCCATATTGATAATGTTGTTGATATTAATGAATGAACTTCAGGTAAATTAGTAAACAATGTTTTACCTTTTATTAGGTGTATCAGTCGTTTAATTACTATTATCATAACCAATTTTCAAAATTCAATTTTCTTTTATGAGAGCTTTTGTGGTGTATAACATCTTAGTCATTATTATTAAAAAGTTATAGTTACTGAGCAATATTTATAACTTTTACATCATTATTATCAGTAGACAGATTTTCAAACAACGTGAATGACATAATTGGGTCAAACTTCCTTTTAAAAAATTAAGCAGTTATAGATATTGAAAATCCGCAAATTACAATAGGTTCCATTGGATTCAAAGTACGACTATCTACAACGTGACCACTCCACCTCGTGAAACAAATTTTGCAGAGTAGACACTAACGAAGAATGTGTTGTTATTGTCCTCGGGTACACGCTCGTATAGGTGCTTACACAGCAAATACTACTGTTCAAGAAACTTTGTAATACCTAGTATAAACAAAAACGGCTACCTCAACAGCCTGCTGATATTAGAGATGGTGTTTGTAAACAAATATTTCAAAGAAATGATTTTGTGGGGCCCACTAAGGAAACTTAACGTGACACACTCAAGACTTATGGAATGAAAAAAAAAAGGATATCGGGCATTCTGTAAATAGCGCCGAACAAAGACAGACGTTGTTTTCTTTTATAACGTTTTCGCTGCAAAAAAGTAAAATATTTAATATTNAAAAAAATATGTTGACCTGAATACGAACTTAAGAAAGGCTAGCAAAAATGAATTTGAAAAAAACTTTTACAAGCTAATGAACAATGCAGTTTTTGGTAAAACAATAGAAAATGTACGAAAATATTAAAGTTTAAACAGTCTTGTTGGTTAAAAAAATATGTTGACCTGAATACGAACTTAAGAAAGGCTAGCAAAAATGAATTTGAAAAAAACTTTTCCAAGCTAATGAACAATGCAGTTTTTGCATAAATTTGATACATCAGACTATCTTCAAAACAATATATACCACATACCCTTAACTAATAAAAAAGTGCTTGGTTTAATGAAAGATGAAAATAATGGTAACATTTTTGAGGAGTTTATCGGTCTCAGATCGAAAATGTATGCCATAAAACTTTTTTGTACTAAAACGGAAATTAATGAACTAANACTGGGTATGATTATATCTTATTGTACATAATCCATCTGAATTAAAATAATTTATAGCTTCCAATGGTGGTCTTAAATTACCAAACGAATCAAAGTACTCTACGTTAGATCCTTTCTTCTTATAGGCAGTCCAGTGGGTTCCCTTTCCGCAATCGTTATCCAAATTAATAACACCCGACTCATTTTTTCTAATTTTCTTAGGTAATCGATCACGTGAAAATATACGTCGAAAATTAGGTACTTTTAATGCTTTTATAAATCTACCAATGCTGATATCAGTTAGAGGTTTATTTGGTAATTTTATTGGCAGCTTTGTTTTACTCATAAAGAAAGCCCCAATCCTTTTTGATACGGTTTCAGGTACAACCCTCTTCCTCCTTTCACAGCGACAGCCTCAATTTCTCGATTATGTCTTTGATCTTCTTCAAGTTTGCGTTTTGCGTTCCTAGCCGAATTTATTGCATTAGCTATTTGTGCCGCTCCACCACCTAACGCCCCTAAAGCACTTAGTCCAGCAAATATTGGAATTAGTGGTAAAATACCGCCTCTTTTAGGAATTTTAATTACACGTGGTGTTTTCTTTCTACCATTACTACATGCAATTGTTTTCTTTGCGGCTTGAATTGCTGTCTGAATAGTTCCAGAAATATTTTTAGGTTTCTTTTGAAGTATTTCATTCTTTATATCTTTAACGAGTCCATTAAGAGTTATTTTACTCTATTTTGTTGTTTTCTTTTTGATGACGTTGATTGTTTCTTTACTCTCATGGTGTTGTTGATATTAATGAATAATCTTCAACTAAATTAGTAAACAATGTTTTACCTTTTTATAAGGAATATCAGTTGTTTAATTACTATTATTATTATCACCAATTTTCAAAATTCTTGAGATTTTTTTGTGGTGTATAACATCTTAGTAATCATTATTAAAAGGTTATAGTTACTAGGCAATAATTAATTTTTTTACATCATTATTATCAGTAGACAGATTTTCAAACAACGTGAATGATATAATTGGGTCAAACTTTTAAAATATTCAGCAGTTATAGATATTGAAAAGTTTGAATCCGCAAATTGCAATAGGTACCGTTGGAATCAAAGTACGATTATCTACAACGTGACTACTCCACCTCGTGAAACAAATTTTGCAGAGTAGACACTAACGAAGAATGTGTTGTTATTGTCCTCGGGTACGCACTCGTGTAGGTGCTTACACAGCAAATACTACTGTTCAACAAACTTTGTAATACCTAGTGTCTAATTTTATAACGTTATTGTTAATTAATAGAATTTATACTATTCTACACTAATTCTATATATCTGCTACAGTTATTCTCTTTATCGTAATTACTATTGACACTATTATTATTATCAGTTGGTTTCGTAAAACCACTTGATATATCCATCCTGATGAGAGAGATCATTCTTGTTTCATTTCTGTATTATATTTTCTTTTTACGTTTTTTCTTTCGATTTACAATTTTATTCGCATCATTAGCGTTGGTATTTGTGGTGGTAACCACTTGATCTAAATGTTCTAAAGTTGATA
>NW_020438899.1:131179-141336 GCF_000699045.2 Agrilus planipennis
CACTATCACACTACTAATTGTCCTTATTGTAATAGTCTTTTATGAAATGACCACTAAATAAATAAACTAACACTAACAAACAAGTAAATTCCACAACAATCCAAAGCGAACTGAACAACCTGTTAGAATCTACAACATTATGTGCCTTGTTTTCGAGTCACTTCCAGCAGTGTAATTATACGAGGTTATATCAATACTTAGCTTTTTACATTTAATGAAAACAAAATAACCAAAATTGGTCCTTCTGGACACATCCTTGTATTACCCCACGTGGGGTTAATGAGCCCTGCCAGGCAAAAGTAACGTTTAACACATGTGAATGGTCAAAGTAGGTCTGCATTTTGTCTCAACTTTTACAACCATAACACATACATTTGTTTTCGTACACTAGTACGTTATGTTACAATTCTTTACCAAACGCTGGGTGGTGAGGGTTGTTTGTGCACCGCTTCTAACTATTCCGTAGTTGTTAAAATTTCTTTTGTATTTGTTTTATATGTAATTGATTGTATAAAATAAATTACCTCTATTCCTGTTTTATTTATGGGTAAAGTAAGGATAAAATGGGGCATGTTTCATGTATGTATGTATGTATATATAACTGTAATGTGTTGCATAAAATAAACTATTTCTGTTTTTCTTTTTTATGGCCAAAGTGCAGATTAAACGAGTTGAACCATCGTTACAGTTATTTTACCAATAAAAGAATTTTATTTCCAAAGTTCATGTTGGAAGGAAAATTCAAGTTTAAACTGGCATAGCCTTGTCCACGCTCCATTTTGTTTCGACATTCTTGCGACATCTATTGAAAAAAAAATTCAATAGACAAAAAACAATAGCTGCAAATTACAAACACTTTTACAGAAAACGACGTTTTCAGTATTCTAGCGACATCTCGTTTGATAAAATTCAATAAGCAATAGCTTTAAGCGGGAAATTCAAATAAATACAGGCTCCACCCCCATTTTAGGACAATTCCAGAGGGTCTTCAACAAGAGCTTCTGGTATTGTTGACAAAAGGGGCATGGNAAAAAAAAATTCAATAGAAAAAAAACAATAGCTGCAAATTACACACACTTTTACAGAAAACGACGTTTTCAGTATTCTAGCGACATCTCGTTTGATAAAATTCAATAAGCAATAGCTTTAAGCGGGAAATTCAAATAAATACAGGCTCCACCCCCATTTTAGGACAATTCCAGAGGTTCTTGAACAAGAGCTTCTAGTATTGTTGACAAAAGGGGCATGGTCTAACCTCTTAAGATGAAGAATGACCTAGAAAGACCTTCTAAAGATCCAAAATTGGTAAGATGTTGATGGATGGACCATGGCCCAGATTTGGGCAGCCGTGACCCATATATGGGAACCCGTTAGCCCCTCTACTCAAACGTTTAACCGAAAGTGACACCAATTTCATTGGGATTCGGATTGTCAAGTGGCATTTGAGACTTTGAAGCAGGTTTTAATCACAGCCCCCGTACTGGTATATCCTCGGCCCAATAGAATGTTCGTACGCCAGCAATGTGGGAATGGGAGTCGTTCTTTCGCAGTTACAAGATGACCAAGAGAAGGTAATCGGCTATTTTAGCATGACTTCATCAAAAAACGAAAGAAACTACTATGTCACTAGGCGAGAGATGCTGGCTGTAGTCAAAGGTGTAGAACATATTTATAGATACCTATATGGACGAAAATTCACCCTACGCACAGATAATTTAATAGTGTTTTTAAGTTCTTTAATAATTGGTGTTGTTTCGTGGAAATGCTACTTGTAACTTTGACAAGAGCTCACTTTCTCTAATAAACTATATAACTATATACAAACTTAAGGAACACTTAACAATTAACACAGAAAAAGAAGAAGAATTAATTTAACAACATAACTTAGCTAGGATAGATGAAATTTGAGGAGACTTCACGAGAGTTTTTCGAACACTTGTTTTTGTACCAAACAACTCAATTTATAGAGTTCAACCAAAAGGGGGTAGGGGTGGTACCGCCACCCTCATCTCTTTTACCGAAGATGCTTTGATGATAATAATAATAATAAGGTTCTAGGACCTTGCGCGAACAGGTGTAAATAAATAGTTTTTGTCGTTCAGTCTTTAAAGTTAATTTTCTAAACCCACGAACAATACGATCAATCATCAGCATTTCGAAAGTGGCGAAACCCAAACGTAAATTTTACAAAGATAGCGCAGGATAGAAGCGACAATTTTACACAACAGGATTACGATAGCCAAAATATGGATTAAAGTATTGCTTTAACTAACGAAATTGTTTTAAGTAACGACGATAATTTGGTTGAAGAGAAAGAATGTGGCTACCCTTACGACGATGTAGATTTCTCATCTCACGATCAACCTACGGAGAACATAGAAAATTTTGGGCAACGTGCCTCGGGACAAAATTAAGAAGTAATAGTAATTCATTACCCTTTTTTATAATAGATACTCCACCGTTGAAATTAATATCAGAATCAACCGATCCAAAATAAAATTAGGAAAGGAACATTTTCGATACCTATTAAGAAAGGAACAGTTTTAGTACCAATACAAAAGATAAGGTTTCCTATCTTTATAGACAGTAACCATTCCAAATAATTACCATTGCGAAGTACCTTTTGTAGGCAATACCTTTAATTTAGATAAAAATTACCGAATTAAAACACAGACGTTCAACCCTAATGAAATTGACTTATATAAAATGCAACGTGACAGAAGTAGTAATCATAATGACACCGGATCACCACCGATTAATTTAGATCATCTTCAGGGCAAATATAAATGAAAAATTATGTAACCAGTTTAGACACATATTTGATAATGAAGGCGATGTATTGACATTCACTAGTTCGAGTAAACATTCAAACCTTTAAACGACGATACCCCAATTTTCTCAAGATAGAAGAATTTAAACAGAGAGCAGTTCACCGTACAGTTCATTAATATTTTTAGTTCCAAAGAAAGCAGATAAAAATGACAAAAAATCATGGTGTTTATTAGTAGATTTCAAAAAATTGAACAATAAAACAATTGACGATAAATATTCTATCCCCAACATAACTTCTATTTTAGATTTGTTAGGCGATTACAACTACTTCTCTAAACTTGATCTTAAAAGTGGATATCATCAGATAGAGACTGAACCAAAAAATTAGTATAAAACAGCGTTTCCAACCGACCAAGGTCATTGGCACTTTTTGCGAATGCATTTTGGATTAAGAAATGCACCCGCATGTTTAGCGCGTGTTATGATTAATGTTTTAAAAGGATTAATAAACAAAGTCTGTTTAGTATACTTAGACGATATCATCATTTTAGGCAAAAGTTTTGAAGAACACCTCCAAAATTTAAAATTAGTATTTGAAAGATTAGAACAGTATAAATTTAAAATACAGTCATACAGAGTTCTGTTTNCAAATTTGTGTAACCTAATCTTCTTTTTATGTGGAAAATTTTTTGTATTTCTGGTGGTGAATTACTTCATGCATAAACATCCTTTTTGAATCAGTGTGCTTAGCTGACTTTCTCGAAACCGCACAAACTTTATCTCTGCCTACAGTTTTTTAGTTGGACTGTGTGACCTAACCTATCTTTTGAAGATGTCTGGCAGAAGAGACGGGAACCAGTCACACGGATTGGGAGGGGAGCTGTTCGTGGTTGTGCATCAATACAACAACACTCGATTGGCCGCAATTCTTGCAGTAGCAATATACATGGGAATTCAAGGTTCATTCGTGCTCAGAATAGCAAACTGAAAAAACTCGAAAAGCTTGATAAACTCGACTCAATTGAGTGTAAACTTGCAAGCTTGAGTAGACGATTGATCAACAATGAAAATATTGTAATGTTCGTGGGTTTAACAAGTTACAACAATGAAAATATTGTAATGTTCGTGGGTTTAACAAGTTACCTTTTAAGAAGAGAACTATTTATTTACACTAATTATTATTGAAAGACTTAAAAACACTATTAACTTATTACTAAACTTAGGTAATTATTCTATTTATTTACCCTACTGTTCCTATTCACTGTTCTATTTATTTCACTTCTATCACTTTCAATTTATCTCTTGATTCTCTGCAACGGTCAATTTATTTCTACTCTACTTCGGCGATCGTCTCTTCCTTTTATACTCCCTTGCCTCCTTTCGGGAACGTTCTACAGCCGTCCAGAGAAGTCTCGTTTTTTTTTGAACGGTTTAATTGCTTTACCGGAACGCAGGTGCGACACACACGTTTACAGATACGGCGCACATGAAGAAAAGCGCCCGCGGCTAGTCGGCGAATCGATAAGCCGCTCACACACACGTATGCCCGATCGCACACAATCACGCTCGTGGTCGCTACACTGCTCCTCCTTAAGGATGTTTCGTCCCGAAACATTTTTTCTTTCCGTTTCGCAGGGTCATGCCGGAATCTGCAATTCTCGCCTTCACGACATCCACTCCGGGAATAGAAGTAACAGTCCACGGTCTTCCCATGATTGGTCCGATTACGGTCATTACTGCAGACCAAAATGTCTATTCCAGTACGGCGGAACAGGACTTCGATCATGTTCCGTACGATCCTCCAATCTAGGTTATCCAGTCCGCAGCCAAGCTTTGGAATCGCCAGCTTCTGTAGGTTATCCTCCAGAAGATGTCTGCGGAGTTCTATTACTGCGTCCCAAAGGTCTCTATAAGTGGGGTTATCAGAGCATCTTCCTTTAGTTACCAGGTAATAGATATTGCGTCGTCCGTCAGGCAAGCACAACAGTGTTTTTCCCTTCTGTACTTGGTCTTCAAGATGTTCCAAACCGCCAAATCTGCGTTTGAACTCGGACGCGATACCACGGCTCATTCTGAGATCCTTTGAAACGCAATGGGCCAGAGAATATTCCTTGGATATAGCAAAGAGGTCTCGTCGGATTTCTTGCGTCACTCCAAATTTCCTGTTAACATGGGGGCCTTCCTTCATGAACTCTTCGAATGTGGGCTCGGAAGGAGTAGTTCTTAATAATCTGGCCCGCGCCTCCTCTTCATTTGCACCGGCGAATGGAGCCAAGCGATTAAAATGGACTACCTTCGGCTTCCCATTTGGAGTTTTCTTAATTCGGTAGATCACGTCGTTAATCCTCTTCACTACTCATAGGGTCCTTCCCAATTCTGTTAGAACTTAGGTGATAGTCCACGGCGACGACGAGGATTATACAACCAAACAAGATCTCCAGTTTGGTAACCACCTGCTGTAGCTTTGATATCGTGGTTTTCTTTAATGCTTTCACTACCAATTTGCGTATCCACGAACCGACTCGTGGATATCGTTAAGCTTTCGTCGGAGGTTGGTAGCATAATCTTCTCCAGCCAAGTCATCTCCTGATTTACAGCCGAATTTGAGGTCACAAGGTAGTCGTAACTCCCTTCCAAAAAGTACACTGGAAGGTGTTTGGTCAGTCGTTTTGTGGACAAATGAACGGTATGCCATTAGGAATAAAGGCAAATAGCGGTCCCAGTCCCTTTGGTGGTCAGACACTACCTTGGAGAGATATTTAATCAAGGTCCGGTTCATTCGTTCAACCATGCCGTCCGATTGTGGATGGAGTGGAGTGGTTCGAGTTTTCCTTATTCCTAGGAAATCGTATATTCCACGGAATATAGTCGATTCGAAATTCCTACCTTGGCCTGAGTGCAACTCCAAGGGCACCCCAAAACGACCGATCAACTCTTTCACCAGCTCCTCAACTATGGTTTCCGACTCTTGGTTCGGAAGGGCATAGGCTTCAACCCACTTGGTAAAATAGTCCATAACGACCACGATGTACTTGTTACCTTTCTCGGACTCTGGGAATGGACCCGCCACATCGATTGCGATTCGTTCGAAGGGGCCACCGACATTGTATTGACGCATTGGCGCCCTTGGCCTTTTCTGTGGTCCATTACTCGCAGCACAGGTGGTACACTTCTTACACCAATCCTTGACATCTTCCTTACAGTTCACCCAATAAAATCGCTCTCGAACTTTCCCAAGCGTCTTATTCACTCCAAAATGGCCACCAGATGATCCATCATGAAGATACTGCAACACCTCCCGAACCTTGTTTCGAGGAATAACCAGTTGCTTCCCATCTTCTCCTCCACCTGGACTTTCAACAACACGCTTCAGAATGCCATCCTCCAATACCATTGAATACAACTGAGCCCATAACGATTTTAGTACTTGGGTACAGGAAGAAACTTGCTGCCACGTTGGCCGTTTTCCGTCTTACTTCCATTCCATTATCTTCTTCAAGTCTGGGTCTAAAGAGGGAAGGAAGAAACATTCAATTTTGTCATATTATAAGTTATAAAATTTCGGGGAATCTTTCTTAATATTCTTCTCCGTCTTGCTGTATTGATGATTTCTACTAAATGAGGAGAAGTCCCTTGACCTTCCTGAGGCTCTCCCTCGTTTTCTGCTTCATGTTCCTTTTCAGGTTCTTCTTCATCATTTGATTGTGTAGTTATGTTCTGATAAATTATACCAACTGTATTCGGAAAAGTATCTTTACCATTTACAGTTTCGACATATCTATCGAAATTATCGAATGAAACCTGAGTATCTAAATTTTCAAATTACAGAGTTCTGTTTGAAAGAAATTGAGTATTTAGGTCATATTATTTCAGTTAATGGAATAACGCCGAATCCCAAATTAATGGAGAAAATAAAGTCTGTTTCATTACCAAATTTGCAGAAACAAATAAAATTTTTAGCACTTTCCGGTTACTACCGAAAATTTATCAAAGGTCTATCTACAATTACTAAACCATTAATAAAATGCTTTAAGAAAAATAACAAAATTCTATAAAGCGATTAATAACAAATCCACCAATTTTAGCGTATCCCGACTTTTCAAAACCATTTAATGTTACAACGCATGCATAAAATGTAGGCATAGGCCCAATTTTGTCACAAGGACCCATTGGCGCTGACAAACCAATTATGTACGCGAGTAGAACGCTTAATAAACATAATAAACATAAAATTAATTACTCTACAATCGAAAAAGAGTTCAATATTAAGGAACCAAATTCTAAATTAGTACGATGGAAATTAAAATTGGAGAGGTTGAATATAATATCATGTATAAAAAAGGTAAATCGAACACAAATGCCGATTATCTTTCGCGAATTGATGCAAACCCGATGGAAATGGAAGATGATTTATTATCATTGTTCAATAACCCAGGAGACGTAGCGCAACGTGAATTTTTAGATATAGACGAACTTGATAAATTAATACCGCTAGAACATCCCGAAAAGAGAGAAACACCAATAGCTAGGAAGTCAGAAAAAATTAAAATAGTTTCAGACATACAAATTAGACCACACTGTATAGGAAACGATTACCTTAATCCTACTTCTTTACCAAAAACACCCGAAAATCAATCTACTGTAACTCAACATTCTCAGGCGGAGAATACACAAGCGACATTACCCATTACGGACAAACCCCTAAATCAATTTAAAGTACAGTTTAATTTTGTATTGTAATGTTGGTGGGTTCAACAAATTAAATTTTAAGAAGAAAACTATTTATTTACACTACAGTGTTTTTCGTTTCTGTACTTGGTCTTCAAGATGTTCCAAACCGCCAAATCTGCGCTTAAACTCGGACGCGATACCACGGCTCATTCTGAGATCCTTTGAAACGCAATGGGCCAGAGAATATTCCTTGGATATAGCAAAGAGGTCTCATCGGATTTCTGCGTCACTCCAAGTTTCCTGTTAACATGGGGGCCTTCCTTCATAAACTCTTCGAATGTGGGCTCAGAAGGAGTAGTTCTTAATAATCTGGCCCGCGCCTCCTCTTCATTTGCACCGGCGAATGGAACCAAGCGATTAAAATGGACTACCTTCGGCTTCCCATTTGGAGTTTTCTTAATTCGGTAGATCACGTCGTTAATCCTCTTCACTACCTCATAGGGTCCTTCCCAATTCTGTTAGAACTTAGGTGATAGTCCACGGCGACGACGAGGATTATACAACCAAACAAGATCTCCAGTTTGGTAACCACCTGCTGTAGCTTTGATATCGTGGTTTTCTTTAATGCTTTCACTACCAATTTGCGTATCCACGAACCGACTCGTGGATATCGTTAAGCTTTCGTCGGAGGTTGGTAGCATAATCTTCTCCAGCCAAGTCATCTCCTGATTTACAGCCGAATTTGAGGTCACAAGGTAGTCGTAACTCCCTTCCAAAAAGTACACTGGAAGGTGTTTGGTCAGTCGTTTTGTGGACAAATGAACGGTATGCCATTAGGAATAAAGGCAAATAGCGGTCCCAGTCCCTCTGGTGGTCAGACACTACCTTGGAGAGATATTTAATCAAAGTCCGGTTCATTCGTTCAACCATGCCGTCCGATTGTGGATGGAGTGGAGTGGTTCGAGTTTTCCTTATTCCTAGGAAATCGTATATTCCACGGAATATAGTCGATTCGAAATTCCTACCTTGGCCTGAGTGCAACTCCAAGGGCACCCCAAAACGACCGATCAACTCTTTCACCAGCTCCTCAACTATGGTTTCCGACTCTTGGTTCGGAAGGGCATAGGCTTCAACCCACTTGGTAAAATAGTCCATAACGACCACGATGTACTTGTTACCTTTCTCGGACTCTGGGAATGGACCCGCCACATCGATTGCGATTCGTTCGAAGGGGCCACCGACATTGTATTGACGCATTGGCGCCCTTGGCCTTTTCTGTGGTCCATTACTCGCAGCACAGGTGGTACACTTCTTACACCAATCCTTGACATCTTCCTTACAGTTCACCCAATAAAATCGCTCTCGAACTTTCCCAAGCGTCTTATTCACTCCAAAATGACCACCAGATGATCCATCATGAAGATACTGCAACACCTCTCTAACTTTGTTTCGAGGAATAACCAGTTGCTTCCTATCTTCCTCTCCATCTGGACTTTCAACAACACGCTTCAGGATGCCATCCTCCAAAACTATTGAGTCCCACTGAGCCCATAACGATTTTAGTACTTTGGTACAGGAAGAAACTTGCTGCCACGTTGGACGTTTTCCGTCTTTTTTCCATTCCATTATCTTCTTCAAGTCCGGGTCGTTTTCTTGGTCGTGTTTTATATTGTCAGGTAACCAATCACATCGATTACCGTGACGCGTCGAATTGCCTCTTCGTTCTTTTCCTTTCGATCATACTGCCTGCAGTCGGTTTGACGTCGAGTACTTGGGAAAGGAGTACTTTTCCTACACTGCCTCCTCGTATGACCTAGTTTGCCGCAATTCCAACATCTTAACTTTCAGGTTGCTTTATCGAACTTGGAGATGATTCGGCAGACGGTTTCTTCTAAAGATTCTGACGAATCCGTTTCTTTACACAGTGGCCGAACCCCTCCCTGTCTGCTATAGGCCCGTTTAACAGTTTCGTACTCCAATGCACGAGCCAATGCATCAGCTAGCGTCTTAGGTCGGTCAAGGCGTATTCGTTGTTGGGTATCACTGTCCCGAAGTCCATCAGTAAATGCCTCTACTGCCAACCTTTCCATCAATTCTTCTGGAGTATTAAGATAGGCCAGTCGGGACAGTCTCGCAATATCGGAATCGAATTCTTGTAAGGATTCCGTTGGTTTCTGCTGACGTGTTTTCAGTTGGATGTAATACACCGCTGTTAAATGAGCCTCACCGTAGCGCAACTCCAACCGTTTTACCAACTGTTCATAAATCGCCAACTCTTCCGGGGAAAGGGTGTTCAAAATGTCACATGCATCTCCACGAAGCGCAACGGTCAACGCAGTGGCTTTTTCTTCAGGCGCCCAGTTATTCGCCTTAGCAGCCGCCTCGAATTGCTTGTGGTATGTGGTTCACGAGGACTTTCCGTCAAACGTTGGTGGTTTTACCCGGCTGATTTGGCTGGCTTCTTTGAGTGTACTAGATGCACCAACATCCCCTTCGATTGGTTTTGTCTTTCCATTAAAAATCAATTCTTCCAGCACTTTTATCTTCTCTTTGTTTGTTGAATATTCTTATTAAATTTTTATTCCCATTCACGTTTCAAACTTTTACTATTTTCTTCCAATTTGCTTTCCAAACTTTTCATCATTTACGACAATTCGTCTTCGAAAAGGAACGTTTCAGGATCATGGCCATCCTTTTTCAACGCCTCCGCGAGC
>NW_020438899.1:143872-160538 GCF_000699045.2 Agrilus planipennis
AACTTTTACTATTTTCTTCCAATTTATTTTCCAAACTTCTAGTGTTTTCTTCCAATTTATTTTCCAAACTTCTAGTGTTTTCTTCCAATTTATTTTCCAAACTTTTACCATTTTGTTCCAATTTTTCTTCCAATTTATTTTCCAGACTTTTACTGTTTTCTTCCAATTCACGTTTCAAACTTTTACTATTTTCTTCCAATTCACGTTTCAAACTTTTACTATTTTCTTCCAAATTATTTTCCAAACTTTTACTGTTTTCCTCCAATTCACGTTTCAGACTTTTACGATTTTCTTCCAATTTATTTTCCAAACTTTTACTATTTTCTTCTAATTTATTTTCCAAACTTTTACTGTTTTCTTCCTATTCACGTTTCAAGATTTGCGTCAATTCATCTTCGAAAAGGAACGTTTCAGGATCGTGACCATCCTTTTTCAATGCCACCACGAGCCGCCACTGAAGTTCCGTTTTGTTACCGCTTGTCGCTTCATCCCGTTCTTCCAATTCTCTTCTTAACTCGGCTACTTTTAATTCGTACTTCTTTGCCATTGTAATGTCTTTTATTCAACCCCACACCTGACACCAGTTGTAATGCTCGTGGGTTTAACAGAATTACTTCTATGACTGATAACGACAAGGGGGTTTAACAAGTTAGCTTTTAAGAAGAGAACTATTTATTTACACTAATTATTATTGAAGGAGTTAAAAACACTATTAACTTATTACTAAACTTAGGTAATTGTTCTATTTATTTACACTACTGTTACTATTCACTGTGCTATTTATTTCACTTCTATCACTTTCAATTTATCTCTTGATTCACCTCTGCAACGGTCAATTTATTTCTACTCTACTTCGGCGATCGTCTCTTCCTTTTTATACTCCCTTGCCTCCTTTCGGGAACGTTCTCCAGCCGTCNTCTTGATTCACTTCTGCAACGGTCAATTTATTTCTACTCTACTTCGGCGATCGTCTCTTCCTTTTTATACTCCCTTGCCTCCTTTCGGGAACGTTCTACAGCCGTCCAGAGAAGTCTCGTTTTTTTTGAACGGTTTAATTGCTTTCCCGGAACGCAAGTACGACACACACGTTTACAGATACGGCGCACATAAAGAAAAGCGCCCGCGGCTAGTCGGCGAATCGATAAGCCTCTCACACACACGTATGCCCGATCGCACACAATCACGCTCGTGGTCACTACAATATGTTTCGAGATCTTTAAAAAAAAAACTGGAAGCTGTTGAAAATAATATCCCTAATGCTAATAGAATTATTGATGAACTGAATGAAAGGGAGCAGAAAGCGAAGAACATTTTGATTTCTGGAATTCCTGAATACTCTGGTGCACCATCATATAAACCAAATGAAAAAGACAGTGATGTACGTAAATCTTTCTACAACACTCTTAACTCTTACACTAGGGAAGAGGAATTGAAAGTTCTCAAGTTTTATGACAGTACTATAGAGTTATCTACTCTAACAACTTTATTAAAAGAATTGGAAAATTTGATGTTCTACTGATATTGAACTCAAAAACTGAGGTACTAAAATTGTTAAAAGGCAAGTCAAGGTTTCCACAAGGTATCAGCTCTTGTCTCTCTCAGTGTTGTCAATTGAACACAAGAAGAAAGTTATAATAGGTGTAGTGTACATCCCACCAGCTTCGAGTACTCAAGTGTTTAGCTCGCCGCATAAGACTATCGAGAATTGAATATAGTACCTACATGGATTCAGTGGAAAGTAAGATTACTAAAAACTCTAAAAATTTTTGGAATTATGTTAACAATTTGAAAAAGTCTGGCTCCATGTCAACCTCGATGTCTCATGATGGTATAGTGGTCTCTGAGCCAAAAGCAGTGTGTGACCTTTTTCTACTTATTTTAAGGAAACATACGTCATCTCTGAAACGTTCTTTCATGATATCAACGTTCACTCTCTAGTGCATGATGAAATAACTAAGCTGGAAATTTCTAAGGCTTTGAGAAATCTTAAAGACAATATGACGACTGGCCCAGATAACCTGCCAGAAACTCTTTTTTATAGATGTGGTTTGTCTTTTATTGAACCGTTGACGATTCTGTATAATCAGTTAATTTCTCTTGGATTAATGTCGAAACATTTGGAAGAAATCATATGTCACTCCGATTTTTAAAACCGGAAGCAAGGATCATGTATCTTAATTATAAGCCTATCTCCATACTGAGTGTTATATTGGTGACTTTTAGCTGGTTACGTTGCCAACCTGTTAAGTAGGGAGTTTAGCTCGGTCAGGCTAGTAGCATAGAGGGAGGGAGACAAGATGGTCGGATTGTAACAAGCACGGAATAGACCGCAATATATTTTTAGTACAATAGCGAATCGTTATAGCCGAACACGCTCAAAACCCTGCAAATACAACAGTGGCGACGAGGATTGACAGTTAGGCGTGTTGTCGACTGTGAACTCCGTGTGTTTGTGTCGTTTTTTTCTGTTTGCCGGGTGCAGTGTCAGTGTGTGACAAGTGTTGCGCAATAGTGACAAGCAGTGTAACGATGTCGGACTCTATCGGACATTTCGACCCGGCGAAAGAAGATATCGGTTCGTGGTTTTGCCGTTTTGAGGAATTTCTTCTTACCAAAGACATAATAGAGCCAGTGGCCGGAGCGGATGCAGCGACGCATGTCGCTGCGCTAACAGTATACAACAACAAAAGGGCGTGGCTCAACAGGTTGCTAGGCCCTACAGCACACCATGTGTTAGTGATTGCGTGTGCACCGGATTTGCCGACTGCCAAATCTTTTACGGACTTGAAGAACATTCTAGTTACTCATTATCAACCTACGCGCAATAAAAACGACGAGCGGGATACGTACTTTAACCGAGTTCAAAAGTCAAATGAGACTGTGAGCGAGTTTGCGCTAGGTCTACGAAGCCTAGCCCGATATTGTGAATTCGGTGATATGCTCGATTCTTTTTTACAATCTCAATTTATCAATAAACTGCGGGATTCGCGAGTGAAAGACAAAGTGAGGGATGGTGCCGTGAACATCACTACCCTAGTGGCGAACGCTGCCAAACACGAGTCGGATCTCAGACCAGAAAATCCAACGCCCGCGGATGTCAATTACGTTCGACATAATCCACAGTGGAGAAAGAAGTAGAAACCGCCGCAACGGGAAAGCTTCCAGAACCGTCGAACGCCGAGAGACTCCGGGAGACCTACGCCGCCGAGCACCGCGTCATCGGGGAACTCTGGGGGTGCCGAACAGAAGGTCAACGCCCGGTGTTTTAACTGTAATAACATGGGTCATTTTTCCAGGGATTGCCCGCGTAAACGCCGACAGCGGAAGGTGATGAATGTTGAGGACACCACGGAGGAGCTGTCCCACCTGGATCTGAGCCTGGTGGAGACTCCTTTGCCCGTGTTAGCAGTGTCGCCGTCTGCTTTTCCGGAGAGACTCCTGATCGACGTCAAGGTCAACGATGTCCAGATGAAAATAGAAATCGATACGGGGGCGAAAGCGTCCGTTATTGAACGCTCAACGTATCTACAGCATTTCGCAGAAGCACCGTTACGTCCTACCAGAGTCTTGACCTGGGGGGCGCCGATGAAGATGCTTGGCCAGTTCGACGCGAAGGTGTCGGTTGGGGAGCAGACTGCGACAGTGCCTCTATCGGTAGTTGATCGAGACTTTCCGTCACTTTTCGGGTTGCCGTGGTTACAGTATTTCAAGTTGGACTGGACCCGTCTTTTGCCACAGTCCGTGCAACAGGTTCTTGCCGTTTCGATGGCGTTGCCCACGCCGTTGCCGCCGGCGGTACCTGTCGCGTCTCCCGCGCCCGTGCCCGCGCGCGCCGCCTCAACCGTGCCGGCCACGGGCGCTACCGCGTCGACCGTGACAACCGCGAGACCGCCGTCGACATCGCGTTCGGTAACATCGTCCACGACTGCTGAAGTCGCCGCGCTGCTCGAGACGTTTAATAGGAAGTATCCTAGTGTCTTCGGTGAAAAGCCCGGACTCATCAAGGGATTCGTGGTCCACCTTCGCCTGAGGGAAGGGGCCGTGCCGGTGTTCCTGGGTCCGCGACCGATACCGATCGCTCGAGCAGCAGCGACCCAGAAAGCTTTGGAGAAGCTGGTGTCATGCAACTTTCTAGTGCCGTGTACCGCGGGTCCTTGGGGTACGCCGATAGTAGGTGTTCCAAAAGCTAATGACGAGATACGCATATGTGGAGATTATGCGTTAACCCTAAACCCCGAGATGTTGTTAGCTGGACGTTCGACGCCGACGATAGACATGCTGTCACTCGTCGAAGGGGAGATCTTTTGTCTATTGGACATGGACCAAGCGTACCTACAAGCGCCATTGAGCCCGGGGTCCCAGGAGATGACAAAAATAAACACGCCGTTCGGGAGCTTCAAGTGGCTCCGGATGTCGTTTGGAATCGCATCGGGGCCAAGCGAATTCTAAGAAATTATTACGACCATTCTCGCCAACATCCAGAACATATTCATCTACCTGGATGATATCTTGCTTTGGGGATCGACGAGAGAAACTTGCCTGAAAACTCTTGAAGAAGTCCTCGCCCGACTAGAAAAACACAATATCAGGTTAAATATCAAAAAGTGCAAGTTCCTGGTGTCCGAAGTGAAGTACCTGGGTTTTCAACTCGATCGTTTCGGAAGCTGCCCTGATCCACAGAGGATTGAAGAATTGAAGCAGATGCCCCTGCCGCAAAACCAGGTGGAGCTGAAATCGTGGATCGGAATGGTGACTTTTTTTTTAAGTACGCCCCGCACCTTGCAACGATCCTGTACCCACTCCATCGTCTAGTCAAGAGCGCCGACTGGAAGTGGGAAGACGTGGAGCAGAAGGCCTACGATAAGGCCCTATCGGCTATCGGAAGTCAGATTTTAGTGCCGTACTCACTAAATAAGAGACTCCGGTTAACCACGGATGCGAGTCCGGTAGGCGCCGGTTGCGTGCTCAGTCACGTGACGGAAGATGAACGAGAGCAGCCAGTCGCTTTTGCAAGTAAGACGTTTACAGACGCCGAGAAGAATTATCCTGTGCACGAGAGAGAGGCCGCCGCGATGATTTTCGGACTGAAAAAGTTCAACACTTTCCTCGAAGGAAGGGAGTTCGAGCTGGTGACGGACAACGCCGCGCTGGTGGCACTGTTCGGCGACAAGAGCAAACTGCGCGCCTACGCCGCACAACGACTACGCCGTTGGGGGCTGATGTTGGGTGCGCATCGCTACACCATCGTCCGACATCGCAGCGAAGATATTCCGCACGCCAACTACCTTAGCCGACACCCCTGCGCCGATGACACCCCGATCGAGTCGGAGGTCTACTGGGTCATGTCGACCGAAGAAAACATCTTGGTGTCCGCAGAAGAGGTGGCGTCCGCGACAGCAGCCGATCCGGTGTTGCTCCGAGTTAGACGGTACGTGCAGGAGGGATGGCCTGATCAAGTCACCGACGAAGACTTGAAGCCTTACAATAGAAGATACTTGCAACTGACCGTCGAAAGCGGCTGCGTGCTCTGAAGAGTCCGCGTCGTCGTGCCAGCCGCCCTACGATCCAGGGTCCTCGAGCTGCTGCACGAAACTCACCCAGGGGTCACTCGGATGACGGCGCTAGCGAGAGGTTACGTGTGGTATCCTCACCTAGACGCCGACATTGAACAGAAGGTGCGAGATTGAGCTGGTCCCTTGGTCATGGCCAACTCGCCGTTGGCAGAGAGTGTATATCGACTATATCGGATTACCGAGGTGCCGTGCTACTGCTGGGCCAGGATGGCCATTCCAAGTGGCCGGAAGTGCAAATCCTTCCAAATAAAACGGCCGCTACAACTGTGGAAGCCCTACAAACTTGGTTCGCCCGGTGGGGACTCCCCGAAGAGGTTGTGGCCGACAATGGGCCGCCGTTTGCGTCAAACGACTTCAAAACGTTTCTCGAATCCCACGGAGTTACGTTGACGCATTCCCCGTCTTTTCACCCCGCCAGCAATGGCCAGATAGAGAGGAGCGTCCAGTCCCTCAAAGCCTGCTTAGAAAAACAACTGCTTGACAACGCATCGTTTGCGCGCTCTTTGCAACACAAAATAGATTCCTGGTTGTTCGCGTACCGGAACACACCGCACTCCGTCATAAAGGTCACTCCAGCTGAGCTTTTCCTCGGGCGCCGTCCTAGGACGAAGCTGTCTCTGGTCAAACCGGATCAGATTCTAAAGAAGAGGATGGCCCGTGTGGGAGAGATGACCAAGCAAGACAATCCGGAGTCAACATCCGTTTTCCGTCCCGGAGATTTGGTGTGGGTCCGGTCCGTGGCCCATCGCCGGATACTGTGGTTGAGAGGAACAGTCGAGGCACCCGTTTCCCTCGTCAGCTACGAGGTGGCCGTCAACGGAAAGGTACGGCATGTGTCGACTACTCATCTTTCGCCTCGCTCTCCGTCGGCTACGAGCTTCGAAGGGAACCCGGTGGCGCGACTTTTCGCGCCGCCTGTTCCGGAGACGTCTATTCCTGACTCCCCCGTTGTGCCCGTCCCGGTGCTGCCCGCGCCTGAAGAGTCTCCGGTGGTGCGTCCGTTTTCGCCGCCGCCAGGGCCGCCGCTCGAGACGACCCCGCGAGTTCCCGAGGCAGCCGAGTCGCCAGTGGTGCCGGAACCTGTGGTACCCTCCTCATCGGGAATCCCTACGCCCGGAGCTGAGGGTCCGTCGACGAGCCTTGCGTCACCTCCGAGACGCCTGACGTCCATGTCGACGCCTACCAGGCCGACGACGACGTTCCCTAGTTCGATGCCGCCCCGCGTCTCCCGAGCTGGAAGACGTATCGTGATGCCAAAGCATCTGTCCGATTTTGTTCCAAAATAATTTGTAACTTGTCTCTTAGGTTTTTGATTTACCTATATTTTTGATATTACTTAGAGCAGAATTTTTGATATTAGTCTGTTCAAGTTATGTGTTCTATATTTTTTTCTATTGTAGTTGGTACTTTGCTATAGTGTATTCAATTTGTTTGTGATTTTCCGCAAGTGCCATGCTTAGATTTTTTATGCGGGGGAAAGTGTTATATTGGTGACTTTTAGCTGGTTACGTTGCCAACCTGTTAAGTAGGGAGTTTAGCTCGGTCAGGTTAGTAGCATAGAGGGAGGGAGACAAGATGGTCGGATTGTAACAAGCACGGAATAAACCACAATATATTTTTAGTACAATAGCGAATCGTTATAGCCGAACACCCTCAAAACCCTGCAAATACAACACTGAGCACCATTGCGAAAATTTTTGATATTGTAATGACTGATAGATTCTCTGATCTTTTTCTTACACACATCATTGAAGAACAGCACGGACTTGTTCTTGGTAGATCGACACTTACCAATTTATTTATAATTAATGATTTTATTGCAAATATCTTAAATAATATGGGAGGAATTGATGCAATCTACCTAGATTATTCAAAGGGTTTCGACCCGGTCAGTCATGAGATGCTTTTGTACAAATTGTATAGGATGGGTCTTAATGGAACATTGTATCACTGGTTGGAGTCTTATCTAACAGAACACAGATGGTGAGGATTAAAGGACATATATCTGATCCATTCTGTATCTCGTCCAGGGTACCGCAGGGGTCGAAATTGGGGCCTCTACTGTTTATAATTTTTATAAACGACATCAAGAAATGCATAAATTCTAGGTTTCTTGTGTATGCGGATGTTATCAAGCTATTTGATGAAATTAAATCACCGCCTGATCAAATAAAGCTTCGGGGGGACTTGTTGAGGATATCACATTGGTCATCATATAATAGACAAAGGCTTAATGCTACTAAATGCCTGGTTATGTCTTTTGCTCGTACCTCTAAAGAGGTGTCTCGTTACGATTACAGATTGGATAGTATTAGCCTAGAATACGTGCGTCGCGTCAAAGACCTGGGTGTGATCATTGAGGAATCCTTTGCGTTCAATACTCATGTTGATACGATTGTTTCTAAAGCATTTAAGATGTTGGGATTCATTCCGAGAACTACGCATGATTTCTGTGACCAAAAAACGTTCTTGTATTTGTATAAAACACTTGTACTACCAAAACTGATTTTCAACTCGCAGATTTGGCGTCCTTATCTAGACATTTATATCAAAAAGCTGGAATCAGTTCAGCATAAATTCTTGAGATACCTCTCTTTTAAGAAAGGCGAACCTATAAAGTTAGAAAAGCATAATTACATGTACATTGCAACGAGATTTAATCTTTATACAAATGAATTACTATTGTCCACCTATGATTTCATTTTTATGAAGAAGATATTGTCTGTCATTATCTGTTCGAAGCACATTGCAAGATTGTTTACTACAAGACAAATTATCATCGGCCCGAGGAGACAAAGAATGATACTTGAACATACATCGGGGTTTAATCATGAATACCACCCATTCTCTTTTAGAGTCAGCAGAGAATGGAACGCCTTGACGGACTCCATAAGATCCGTTGATTTGTTTCAATTATTTAAAAATAAAATTTCTGAATATTTGTATTTTTTTAGTAGAATAAAGAACATTATAGTGCGAATTATCTCCCCACACTAAATCATCTCATCAAAGTATAATTGAAATATCTGAATTGTTGATGATTTTATCAAAAAATTCGTTAGGATACCTTGTTCTTTAAAAGAAATTAGACACTGGAAAGCCACCGATTTCGGCAATTTTTACTGTATACTGGCATGGTTGTATTAAAATCAGTTTTATTAAGTGATAGATATTTAAAAATATTGCTTGCACTATTTTTATAAATAAAAAGCATAAAGACCTATCAAATTATGCCGATAGTTTATTGAAATACTTTGTACAATCATTTATCATTCTTTATGGCGAAAGGAAATCGCTCCCGTAGTATTTATAATTTACTTCGCATTTGCAAGGTTGTTAAAAGGTTTGGATCTTTGGACCAATTTTTGCTTTTCCGTTTGAGAATTTTTTGCAGTCTTTAAAAAAAAGATATTCGCAAGAACGAGAAACCGTTGCACCAAATTTTATACAGAACGAATGAAAGAGAATATCTTAATAACACAATGGAAAAAGAAACATCTATTCATAGCATCACGGCAAAAGAATTAAAAGAACATTTTAAGGGACCTTTACTTTAAAGACTATTTTAGCCCTTCATACAAAATTATTGTTTTTCCTGACTACAAAATTAAATTAACAAAGGCAGGTAACACTTGCGCATTAAAAGACAAAAATATGGTTCAAATAGAAAATATAGCTACCCACTGATACTAACAGTTTTTGTAGTATTATTGGTTGAAAATTTTTATACGAATCCCAGCAACTTTTGGCATTAATTTAGTTAGCAACTTAGGACCCTTGCAGGAATGGAAAATTACCGAGATCTCATTTAAATAAATTAAATTACAGTATCCTTCTTCATTTATAGTTTTTCCTTTATTTCGTTCTAATGAAAATTCGTAATATTATAAATAATTATAAAACATTTTGAAATTTTACTTATTGAATATTATGTATACAAAAAGGTCTTGTTGTATTATTGGTATACCATTCTTATCGGTTGAATATTTTTATAGAAATCCCTGCAACTCATCATGTTTTGCCATTTATTTAGTTAGCAATTTAGGGCCATTAACAAAATAGAAAATTACTCAGATTGCATTTAAATATTTTAAATTACAGTATCCTCCCTCTCCATTCATAGTTTTTCCTTTATTACATTCTAATGAAAATTCGTAACATTCATTCATTTTTCCTCTCCTATCTTTATATTCGCTCTTTACCTACTTTTTCTTCCCTTGCATATCAGTATTTTTATTTTACTGTTATTTATTTTCATACAATGCTGGTTTGTCAATACAGCCTCCATTTTATTTAAAACTATTTCTAACTCCTCCTTGCTAGAAGCTAATACTGCTATATCATCTGCAAATCGAAGCATACTAATCTTTTGCCCTTGTATATCTATTCCTACAGGTGTACTGTCTTTAATGATGTCGATCGCGTCTTCGATGTATGGATTAAAGAGTAGCGGTGATAGTGTCCAACCCTGTCTGACTCCCTTCCTAATATTTACTTCTCTACGTTGCAGTCCCAGCTCTATAACTACCTGTTGCTCTTTATATAAACTAAGTATCACTCATCTATCTTTGTAACTCATCCCTACCTTTGAAATTTATTTAACATCTTGTCCCATTTAACATTGTCAAAAGCTCTTTCTAAATCTACCAATCCTATGTACGCACTCTTTCCTTTTTCTAGCGTTTTCTCTATTGTTACCCGTAAAGCTAGAATGATCTCCCGCGTTCCTCTATTTCTTCTAAACCGAAATTGATCTTCCCCTAATAGTTCTTCCGCCCTTTTTTTCGATCCTGCTCTGTATAATTATAGTTAAGATTTTTGACGCATGGGAAGATAAACCAGTTGTTCTAACTATCTCTACCTATCCGCGCCTCTCTTTTTAGGTATGGTTACTACCACGTTCCGTTTATAATCCTCTGGGACTTTCTCCGTCTCATAAATGTGACTAACTATCTTAAACATACAATCTCTATAATATTATTACTACAGTACCCTACATCTCTGAAATTCCTTTTAATTTATGAAAATTATAAATATATCTATTATAACTTTTATTTAAGTAAGACTTCTTTATCGGCGGGAGGAAGGAAATTTACTAGGGTATAAAACCGAAAAATGTAACGTTAGAATGAGTCGTAGCATCCAACATCACGCGTTACGCGTCACGTGCGATCCACAGTGGATATGTCCAAAAGGAGTCATTAAAACAGGCTTCAAAAGCTAGCCTGTTAATATCAACCAATAATCCGAAAATTGTCATTTCGACAAATTGCCAACAGATCGCGCCCACGCTGTACCGTATATGTATTGCATATGCGTTTGTGTTTGTTTGTTTCGATTTGCAATTCCTCTCTGTAGTTTTGTATGGTGCAAGCGTAAAATTTTGTAACAAAACTAAACCAATATTTCGTATACGTCCGCTCGAAAGAAAGTTCTATTTTTATAAAATTCTACAAATGGAGCGGTAAAGGCCATCTGTAGTACCATGCTATATTTTAGGATTACGTATTCTCAACAAGGTCCATTTAAATACATGAATATCTACTTGCTGAAACGAAATCCCGCCGTAGCTCACCACTGCGTGATAGGCACGTTACCATAATCGAATAAAATAATTCGGAGTGGTCTGTGTTCTGTCGAAACTGCCAGACGCGAATCGCGATATCGATCTTGTTGGATCTCATCAGCGCGTCGCAGACAGTTTCGACAGAACACTGTTGAGAATACGTAATCCTAAAATGTAGCATTGTACTACAGATGGCGTTTACCGCGCCATTTGTGGAATTTTATGAAACGTGCTATCATACTTAATGCCCAGTTACATGACAATAGATATCCTATTCCAAAAATAGAAGATATCTTCAATAAACTCAATAATGGGAAGTATTTCTGCGTTTTGGATTTATACAAAGCTTATCTGCATTTAATGCTTGATGAGGAAAGTCAGAAGATAGCAACCATTTCAACACAATGGGGCACGTATCTGGTAAAACGACTGTTTATGGGTATCAAAACAGCACCTAATTTATTTCATAAAGCTATTGATCAAATAGTAGGTGGAGTAGAAGGTACTGTTGCTTATTTTGATGACATATTAATTCAAGGAAACACACTCGAGCAATGTGAAGAACGTCTTATAAAGTGTCTTGAACAGCTAAGAAAAAATAATTTACATGTCAACAAAAACAAATGCAAATTCTTTGTAACTTCCGTTAAGTATTTAGGACATCAAATCAGTGCAAAAGGGCTTGAAAAAACATCAGATAAGATACAAACAGTATTACAAGCCTCGCGTCCAGCAAATGTTAGTGAAGTGAAGTCCTTTTTAGGATTGGCACTGTATTACGCCAGATTTATTCCAAACGCTTCGTCTATTTTGTACCCTCTAAATCGACTTTTACAAAAGAATATCCCATTCAAGTGGACACAAGCTTGTGAAAATTCTTTTAAGACAATACAAGCTGAAATTGCAAGTGATAGAGTGCTAGTAACATATAATCCAGACCTCCCACTAGTATTAGCCACTGATGCCAGCCCACATGGACTTGCTGCTGTGTTGTCACATACACAAAATGGAGAAGAGAGGCCAATCAGTTTCTAATCTCGATCACTGACCAAAAGTGAATGCAATTACAGTCAATTAGATAGAGAAGCTACTGCTGTGTACTGGGCCTTCAAGAAATTTTATCACTATATATATGGTCGAAAGTTCACTCTTATAATCGATAATAAGCCACTAGAGCGAATATTTCACCCAGAAAATCTATGCCAGTTATCTCTGCTCACCGATTATTGAGATATGCTCAATTTCTTAGTGGACCAAATTATCCAACGACAAATGGTCTTGCCGAACGTGCAAACAAAAACTCAAAGCAATGTCAGATGAATCAGGAAATCTCAGGAGCAAACTAAATACTTTCCTTTTTAAATATAGAACAACTCCTCTTGGTGATAGAAAAACACCCGCTGAATTGCACTTAAACCGGCAGCTACGTACACGTCTTCACTTGATTAAACCAGCAGACGCGTTGCCTCGTATACCTGATACAGAACTTCCTTATCGATGTCTTAAGATAGGAGATCGAGTGCAAGCTCGTAATTACGCTGTATCTGCATTATGAAAGTTTGGTACAATTGTAGAGCGTTCAGGAAAGCTACATTATCTGGGAGAGTTAGATCATGGATATATTATTCAACGACATATTAATCAACTTCGAAAAACAGAGGTTGACATTACTTCCTCAGTTTCTAATGCTCGACAGTGGTGCTTTCACACAGTTGATAAGCCCATCGGACGACAAGTTGTTTCTTTTCCGACGGATACTCCGCAGGGTGATGGGCAAATACCAACTTCTGAAGGTAGTGTGAGAGATCTACCGGCTACACCAGCGAAAATTGCGGATAGGCTGAGCAAAATACGTATGACTTCACCAGCTTCTCCTGCAGGCCGACCAATGAGTACTCCACTACCTGAAATACGACGATCCCAACGAGAGAGAAGACCCGTAGAAAAATTGAACTTATAAATAATTTTTTTATCTATAAAATATTCCTTCTTTTATTAGTAATAATTGTTTTATCATATCCATAACATATGTATTAAAATTAAATGGAAGAGGTGCACTTCTTTATTAAGTGGGGGAGAATGTAGTATACACTCTCATAGATATCTTTATATACTTATATCTATAGTATACTGTAAGAGGTAGTCTAAAACAGATCGATCTAAGAAAAACCATTTTATGTATACTGGCATAGTAGGCGATGTTTTAACCAATTGAATAAATACATACCGAAAAGAATTGTGTTATTCAAAACTCATTATTAAATATATAACAACAAATTAAATAATGGTGTCCTCTAGAGTAAAGCACTCCGGACGTAACTAGTTCCACATTCTGATGTCCGGACGGGGACTACCTCGGGGGTGTTATCGATAAGTGCAATAGGGCAGGTGCAATAATTCACGAGCTGGAGCGTAGAATGAGGCAATTAGGGAAATTGGAAAATTTAAAAGTAGAGATGAATAGATCAGAATTAGATATAGTAGGCGTTAGTGAAGTCCGTTGGCCCGAAGCTGGAGACTTCTGAAGTGGAGACTTTAGAATAATACATACAGGTTCGGTGGAAGATAGGTAATTCGGAGGTAGGAATTGTAATGCATAGGAAAACAGGGCAGAGTTTAGGAAGTTATTTACAAAAAAGCGATAGGATAGTAACGGTTAAATTAAAGCCGAAGCCGGTAAAAACAGTATTAGTGCAGGTCTACATGCCTACACCATCTTACAGTGATGAAGACGTAGAAGCGATTTAGGCAGATATAGAAGACGTGTTAAATTTAGTAAATGAGCAGGAAAACCTAATAGTTGTAGGAGACTTCAACGCAGTAATAGGTGAAGGTAAAGATGGTGTTATAGCAGGTTCTTTTGGATTGATCAATAGAAATTAAAGAGGAGATAGATTGATAGAATTTTGCGGTAAACCTAATTTACCCGTCGTAAATACATTATTCAACCATCACGTTAGGAGGCGCTATACGTGGAAGGTGCCAGGTTATTTAGGGACATATCAGTTAGATTACATTGTTATACTTGTTGGTCAAAGATTTAAAAATCAAATGAAGGACATTAGGAGTTATTCAGAAGTAGATATAGATAGCGATCATAACGTAGTAGTTATGAAGACCAATCTTAAAATTGAAAATTCGGAAAAGGAGGGAAGGTAGGAGACGTCTTGCCTCAGAAAAACTAAAATGCAACGAAATGGCGAAATGGAGAAGAGTTCGATGTAGCATTAAAAAACTTAAGGAATAATAAGGCGTCACGTATAGATGGGATACATGGGTAAATTCTAAAACATGCAGGACAAGAGGTTGGAGATCGTATGCTTAAGCTGGTTAGTCACATTTACGATACGGGGAAAGTTCCAGAGAATTATAAATGGAATGTGGTAGTAACCGTACCTAAAAAGAGAAGAGCGGGTAGGTGCGAGACATTTAGAACAACTGGCTTATCTTCCCATGCGACGACAATCTTAAGTAGAATTGTACAGAAGAGGATGGAAAAAAGGGCGGAAGAACTATTAGGGCAAAATCCATTTGGGTTCAGAGGAAATAGAAGATCGCGGAAGGTCATTCTAGCCTTACAGGTAACAATAGAGAAAAGGACAGAGAAAGAAAGAAAGGATTTATAAATTTAGAAAAAGCTTTTGACAATGTTAAATGAGACAAGACACTAAATATACTTATAAATGTAGGGATGAGTCATAGAGATAGAAGAGTGATACCTAGTTTATATAAATAGCAACAGGCAGTTATAGAGCTGGGGCTGCAACGTAGAGAAGTTAATATAAGGAATGGAGTCAAACTGGGATGCACACTGTCACCGCTACTTTTTAATTTATACATCGAAGACGCGATCAACATCATTAAAGATACTACAATTGTTTGGATAGGTATACAGGGGCACAAGATTAGTATGCTTAGATTTGCAGATGATATAGCACTATTAACATCTAGTAAGGAGCAGTTAAATATAGCTTTAAATAAAATGGAAGCGGTATTGGAAAACCAGTATTATATGAAAATAAATAATAGTAAAAGGTGAAGGTGTATGTTTGGAGCACGGCATTGTACGGGTGCGAAACATGGACAGTGGGCGCTGCGGAAAAGAAAAGGTTAGAAGCTTTGTGATGTGGTGTAATATTAGAAAGAATACGAGAACAGAGAACTATGGAATTCAATAATAAATAGGCGAGATAGGTTGGTTAGACACCTTCTCAGATCTAGTCAGAGACATATTAGAGGCAGAAAAGGGAGTTAGGAGGGGTAAAGGTGTGTCTATATTAGATTGGCAAATTGGTTTGCTTTGTAGCACGTGGTTTCGAATCCAGCATAAAAAGCCTGATCTACAGCCAATTTGCTCACGGGAACCAAGATCTGGAGCCGTCCAACCCACGATCGGAAGGTCTTCAAAAGGTCGTCACCTGGAGTACTCTGACAAGGAGTGACCGATCCTCTTCGAGCCCCTAATCTAAATAAAACCGTAACTGGGTAAAAGTTAAGATATTACAAGAAACGATCAATTATTTAAAAAGACATTAAGTAAAAAATTAACGTTACTTATTTAATGTTATTAAGAATATGAAAAAATATTAAAACATTAATGCAAAGGTGAAACAGGAATCAAAATAGAGTATGTCTATTAGTCTGCGTCTGTAACAACCTCCAACATTCAAGACATTGAACTATACATACCTACAAAAAAATATTAAGTACCATAAAAGCAACCATTTCAAACCTTCTGAAAACCCCCTTTTTTACGTTAAATGTAAAAACCCCACTAATTAAGTTGACTAAGGTTGTCCAACACACCAGGTCAAGTCGGTCTTCTCGTCACCAAGGCTCGGAAATTCTCGAACCTAGGGTCCCTACTTAGGCTCATCCTGGCATCGACACAACGACAACCAATCAACACAAGAAATCCGTTACGATATCTTAATTGGGAATCATACCTCAGAGAAATTTCCACAGCTCGGACGCGAGCTTAACCGCAAAAATAGACCTGATAACAACCAAAGGAATAAGAAAAACAGTTAACGTAGCGCGATAGGAAATTTCTTTATACCAAACATAGAAACAGCTTCTTGTAAGGAATGCAAAAACCAAAAATATTAATTCACATAAAGAAAACAGCTGGTAATTAACACCCCAAGTAACGAGATTTTTCGGACGAAAAAAAAAAACGTTACATTATGTATGTACCTACTAAGAGAAATGTTTATATTTATACAAATTTTTTTATTATTAGAAAGAATTGCTTTTCATGTTTCTCTTGTAAGACATTATTTTTCTATCTCTTAATAGAATATGTCTGTCGATATGTAATAGATGAATCATTTCTCTTTGAGCAACCCGGTTTAATTTTGGCAGGCTAAATAATCTCTTTAGATATCGAAAATAACAAAAGATAATGAAGTCAATAGATATTGAAGAGAACAGTTTGTTTTGTAGTGTGTGTCTTTATACAGAATTAGGTGAGTTTTCTCACAGAGCAATTTTAATGCTCAAATTTAAAATATATATATATATAAAG